>NW_019211458.1:31322548-31357750 GCF_002443255.2 Varroa destructor | reverse complement strand
ATACAAATGTATACGAGACAAATGTGTATTAAACCAGAATTGTCAGTCGGTAACCACAATGACACAAACGACCTGATTTTTAGCGGCATATTTTGGCGTGATTTCGTCTGCCAGTTACATGTCGGCGGTACTACGAACGTTCATGCTAAAATCATACCCATTGGTAGCGGCAATGCTCAAACATACTAAGTGACATGAAAATGTCGCTGGAGATCACAAGCACACACGCCTTGTTTATGATGAGATGCCGTGTTTTCAGCCTAGCCTAACCGAAACCTAGCTAGATAGGTAAATGAACATATATATATAGATTTCGCAATGTATAGCTTCTTACGGTCTATACGAAAGGAATAGGTGGGTCCTAGGTATGGCGGTAGTTATACAGAGAAACAATTTTGGTCAAATCGCAACGGTAGATGTTTACACTGGTTATTTACGTACATCCCTTCTTGCAAACGATACCTGGCCATTTTGCCTGTTCAATAATACCGATAATTGACAAGTGAGTCGGTCGATTCGTTAGTCCGTCCGTGTACCGAGGGTGTCGAAAGTGTTTCCTAGTGAACCCATAACTCGCTTGCCGGCAAGTAGATATTTGGATACGATTAAATCTAATGCGAAGTAGATGGGTGATATACCTCTTAAAAAGTGGTGGGGCACTTAGGTTATTGCCTCGCGCAGTTTGTTCAATAAGTTCAACAACTATTTAAAATAGAAGAGAGGCTTTTTTTGCTGCTTTATCGCCGAGACATTATCAGGAAGGACGAGTTGGCCTAAGGATCGCAATGATTAGTTATCCGTGTGTGTGATCAAAAAGCCTTAGCTAGATAGTGTAATTGTATCGTCAACGGTCAATGATGACGAGAGCGGATCTAACATCGAATATAGGCTTTTTAAGGTAGCCGCACTTAGGCTTAAAGGTGTCCGACGATGACGGACCTATCACAGCACCGCCGTTTCTCCCCTGAAATCTCGATGTCTATCTCAAACCAAATATACCGCTAAAATGTTTACTAGACCCAACAGTACTGTTTACCACTCCGTTTTCCTGTGCTCTTCCTCTATTCTGCGTCTAGTTTTCTCGCTAGGACCGTAGTGTGTCCTTCTGATACCTACTGGCCCTAATAGAATAAAGAATATATTTTGCACTTATGGGGATACTTTTCTAGTTTGACGCTGTTTAATTTATGTTTTGAGGTCGTTCCTAATTTAAAGCCGCGCTCATCAGCCAGTGATCCATGCGAGCATCGGTTATGGTCGATGTTTAAGATTCAGCCTAATCAGACACACTCATATTTCGAAGCTCACTATTAACAGTCTATCATCGGCAAATTCGTCCTTTTTTTTTATGAATAATAAAGAATATTCATACAATCATAAATCGAAGTTATATAAATTTAAGTGATATTTAAGTGTTTGTTCGGTAGTCTTTAACTGTCTCGTCCATTATTTGTTTAGCCGCTCTCGTTTGCCGTTTTTATCGCTTCATTATTCTCGCTTTTGCTTCCAGATTAAAATCAATAACCGCAGTGAGAGGAAAGAAAACAGAAATTTATAGTCCTAGTGAAGAGCCATTGTAAATAGAAATAATTCGATGCGCTCGATACTTTCCGGTTGACTGACTGTCGTTGTTCTGTACTGTCAATCAAAGAATAGTTATCTATATAGGTCTTATCTAGTCGTCCGATGATCCGTTAATGTGTTATCCCATTGATTTCGTTGTAGATACCTTGAATTCATTTTTTGTGGGTTAAAATGGAGAAATTGGACGGCATATAAATCACGAGCAGTTGTTGCAAAAAATCGATCGGCTTCTGTCAGTAGTCACCGAACTTGATCAGCCAGAAAGAAAGCACAGGACAGAACGATGGGTGCCCTTAACAGATATATATATATATATATGAGCGTCCTATTTTATTCTGATGTCATTCATACACACTAGGTGTTATCGCTAACAAACGCTATAAAAGAGTTTACTCGTTCGTGTTTTGGTATCATAACAAATGGAGTTTCGTTGGTGTTTGATCTATTCGTTGTCACTTATTTCTTAAAGAACCAATTAATTTGTATTCTAAGTAGATCACAGAACAACACTTTGGCATTGCTCCTATCTGGCTCGTGAATTCACTCTGCGCTTTTGTTGACACTTTTACTTTTTAGTATGCATCGGAACTTCAGGAAGGATGTCGGTTCCGTCGAACCGGGAGCATCATTACCAAAATCTGCGCGATCGATATACCAATTGCACTTACGTTGACGGCAATTTGGAGCTTACGTGGCTTCAGGTAACTTCATTCCTGTCTATGAAAGAGTTTCTAATAATATGTATTTAAATTATTTTACTTATATATTTGTTTATTAAGATTTAAGTATACGGAAGTTTTCCAATGTTTAGGATTTATGAGCATATATTAGACCACCTTGGGTAGCAACCCGAGCAAACGAAACATCGTAATGCTAAAAGCCGATCGAATTTCCACTGCGGCGCATAGTGCTCACAGGACATCCGTGGTTCTCACAAGTACGAACATTAACTCCCATATCTAATCTAATTACTTACTTAGTTTTTCTGTCTCTATCTGTTTGTGTTGTAGAACTCTTCGTATGACCTGGATTTCCTGCGCGACATCCGAGAGGTTACCGGCTACGTCTTGATATCGCATGTCGATGTACAAAAGATTGTATTGCCGTCACTTATGATTATCCGTGGTCGATCTTTGTTTAAACTCAACCTTGGTGACGAACAGTATGCCCTAATTGTGACTCTATCAAAGATGGAAAACCTAGAGATGCCAGCACTTCGCGACATCCTTCGAGGATCGGTTGGCTTCTTTAACAATTATAATTTGTGTCATATGAAAGATATCGACTGGGAGGAAATCTTATCGGGGCCCCAATTTAAAATGGTCCACCAGTATAACTTCACCCATCCTGAACGTGAATGTCCTGCTTGTGACCCTACGTGCAAAGGCGGATGTTGGGGTGAAGGTGCCCATAACTGTCAAAAGTTCTCTAAAATAAATTGCTCTCCACAATGTCATCAAGGCCGGTGCTTCGGTCCTAATCCGCGTGAGTGCTGCCACCTTTTCTGCGCAGGCGGATGTGTCGGCCCTAAGCAATCCGACTGTCTTGCTTGTCAAAACTTTTACGACGACGGCGTATGCAAGCAAGAATGTCCGCCCATGAATCGCTATAATCCTATTACGTACTCATGGGAGACAAATCCCGAGGGTAAATATGCCTACGGAGCGACTTGCGTCAAAGATTGTCCTGAACACCTTCTCAAGGATCTTGGCGCATGTGTCCGTAATTGTCCACCAGGCAAGAAAGCTCACAATCGAGAATGCGTTGCTTGTGATGGTCCTTGTCCAAAAAGTAAGTATTAACTTGCAGTAAACTGGACGGTGATAGTTGAATTATCACAATAACAAGTTACTGTAACTTTTTATGAGTATTTTCACCAAAAGCTGAAAACAAGACCGACTGTTATCATCTACAAGTCATTGAAATATATGCGATGCCATTGTGACAGCGTATCTGCGATTGTTGCCGAAACTCCATTAAGCCATCGATCACTCCCATTTTTACAGCAAAGTAACGAATTGTATCTGATGAATTATTTAGATTGTCGCGGCACTCAGATCGTAACCTCCGGGAATATCAATGACTTCAAGGACTGCACTATCATCGAGGGTTCCATAACGATCCTTGACCAGACGTTTGCCGGATTCCAGGAAGTCTATCCCAAGTAAGTATAGTATTAGCATGGATTAGGTGACACGATTACCCACTGAGATTCTAAAGAAATAATATTATTCCATGGTTATGTGTACAAAACTTTAATTTGTTTTCCTCTATAATTAACTTCTATTGCCTAAAACTAAAAAACGTGGTTCTCTTTTACAGTTTCACTTTCGGACCTCGCTATCAGGAAATGGATCCTTCCGTGCTCGAGGTGTTCAGTACCCTGAAGGAGATCACCGGCTTCATTAACATTCAAGCGACGCATGAAAACTTTACCTCGCTGCACTACTTCAGAAATTTGGAGGTCATTGGAGGACGCGATTTGACCGAATACTTTTCGGCATTGTATATCGTCAAAAGTTCATTGAGATCGCTCAACTTACGAAGTTTGAAGCGTATCCAATCGGGCGGTGTCGCCATCCTAGAGAATAAAGACCTTTGTTTTGTTGACACAACGGATTGGAAGCAGGTGATGAAATCCACCACGGGGACGAAACTGCTTCAAGGTAACGCAAATTCAACCACATGCATGCAGAAAGGATTGGTATGCCATTCACAGTGCTCGACAAGTGGGTGCTGGGGCCCCGAGCCATCAGAATGCCTCAGCTGCCGGTCGTACCGCCTTGAGGATACGTGCGTTGACCGCTGTGATCCTAGTCAGGGTATTTACGACGCTGGGAATAGTCTCTGCAAGCGGTGTCACGCAGAGTGTGATGGTTCATGCACTGGACCCGGGCCGGACCGGTGCACAAAGTGCATGAACGTTCGTGACGGACCTTACTGCGTTAGCAAATGTCCAAAGACAAAATATCAACAAGACGATGAATGTCTGCCTTGCCACGAGAACTGCATCGATGGTTGCACTGGCCCAGACAATACGATTGGGTCTCGGGCGTGCAATTCGTGCGAAAAAGCGATTGTCAGCCCGAACAACCCGAACGTGCTGGAGCAGTGTCTCAAAGTCGACGAGGCCTGCCCCGAGGGCTATTACAACGAATATGTACACCCACAGGAAGAAGGTGTGCTGAAATCGCTCACCGGTAAACAGGTCTGCCGAAAATGCCACGCACGATGCAAGAACTGTACTTCATATGGCATACATGTTGCTGTCTGCGAATGCCTGCACTACAGTAATGGCGAACAATGCGAGGACCACTGCCCTCGGGATCACTACTCGGATGAACAAAATCGTCGGTGTGAACCATGTCACACCGAGTGCCGTGGTTGCTCTGGACCATGGCCGAGTCAGTGCACTAACTGCAGAAACTTTCGAATTTATACGAACGTTAACCAGACGACGTTCAACTGCACTTCGAATTGTCCTACAGAAAAACCGTTCAAGGTTTACGATCTAGCCAACGAGCCATCATGCTCTGATGAGGATCCTAAAAAAAATTTAAATTACGCCGGAAGCGCTGAAGACGATAATTTCACCATGACCCTGATCATTCTATCCGTGATAGGCTTTGTCGGATTACTGGCATGCGTTGCTGTCGGATGCAAGCATTATCAGAGTTATAAGCATCGAGACACCAGCAACAAAATGGCGCTACGAATGACCACCATCGAAGATGAGCCAATTCGACCCTCGAACGTTAAGCCTAACCTTGCCCAGTTGGTTGTGGTCAAGGAGGCCGACCTTCGCAAGGGCGGTATTCTCGGCTACGGTGCATTTGGAACTGTATACAAAGGCGTATGGGTCCCCGAGGGCAACGTCAAGATTCCTGTAGCTATCAAAGTTCTTCGTGAAGGCACACAACAAAATTCCGACAAAGAGAAAGACATCTTGGAGGAAGCGTTTATTATGGCCACCGTAGACCATCCAAATGTGCTCAAGCTCATCGCCGTTTGTATGACACAGCAATTAATGCTTGTTACGCAACTCATGCCGCTCGGATGTCTTCTCGACTACGTACGAAATAACAAAGACAAAATCGGCTCGAAACCGCTTCTAAACTGGTGTACGCAGATTGCACGTGGAATGGCCTACCTCGAAGAAAAGAGAATGGTGCATCGGGATCTCGCACTCAGAAACGTTCTACTTCATACACCCGGTTGTATCAAGATTACTGACTTCGGTCTGGCGAAGCTGCTTGATACTAATGAAGATGAGTACAAGGCTGCTGGTGGAAAAATGCCAATCAAATGGCTAGCACTCGAATGTATTCAACATCGCATTTTCACGGCCAAATCGGATGTCTGGGCTTTCGGAGTGACAGTTTGGGAATTACTCACGTACGGACAGCGACCTTACGAGCACCAGGCAGCTAGAGACGTCCCTGATTTACTAGAGAAAGGAGAGCGTCTCCCACAACCGGCGATCTGCACTATTGACGTATATATGATTATGATCAAATGCTGGATGCTCCATGCCGAAAGTCGACCCACGTTTCAAGAGTTGGCCGACGAGTTTGCCAAGATGGCGCGCGACCCCGGGCGATACCTGGTCGTACCTGGCGATAAGCTTATGCGTTTGCCCAGCTACACTGCGCAGGACGAAAAAGAACTTATCAAGAACCTTTCAATGCCAATCGATGGCGGGCCTGGGGTAATCATGGACGCAGAAGAGTATCTTCAACCTAAGGCAGAATTACAGGGTGGCGCCGTCGGCGGCGTGATCGGGTCTGGCACAAACAGTTCGACCAGTGAGCCACCGCCAACACCCATCAAGAAGTTTATGGACGACCGAGGATTCGAGGGCGATGCGCCTATCGCTGGTCGCGGCTACCGTCAAGGCAGCGATGTATTTGTCTTCCCGCCAGTTAATCACAATGCGATCAATCATAGCAATAACCATCTGCATGGTCGCAGCCGCGAGAACAGCCAATCGTCTTCATTGCAGTCGAACAGATTTTCACTGCAGGAAGGAGACGATGACGCTTTTCATCCAGCTACCGGCCACTCTAAACGTTCACAGTCAATGTATATGACGAAATTGCCAGTGGATGAATGTGACTACCTGATGCCAGTCAGCACGCATATGCAGCATCCAAGGCTATCGTCAGGCCACTACATGGACCTGATCAGTGGGCCAGCAGGACCTCATCGGGCTGTTGACAATATGGAATACCACATGATGGCTAATGGAGGCACACCGGTACCGCCTCATTCAGCTGGCTTACCACCGGCCCACAGCATTATGACAGGAATGCCCCTGAACGGTGTGGGGGCAATGAGCAGTATGGTTGGCATGCCCTCTTATAACGAAGCTGCTATAGGCAATCTTAAACCACTCCGAAGGCCTTACCAGAATGGAAGCAGTGTGTTAATGGTACCATCAAGCCGATTTGCGCACCCCGACCAAAACCAAGTGAGCAGTCTACCTTCACCTTTGCACGCGCCCGTTAAACCTGCTCGACGAAAATCCGAAGATGAGATTTCAGCGGAAGCTGCTCGCGAGTACTATAACGACTTGATGAGGCCCGAACGCCATTCGCGAAGAACCGATAGCACTAATAGCGAGACGACAGTTTGACTCGTTGGCCCTGTTTCTCGAACACATTCAGGTTGTTGATACTAGCTGAAATGAATTGTCGTTCTTGTATGTGTGCGCGCATGCACGAAATCACAACGACAAAAAAATGGAAACAAATGTAACGTAGGAGAAGGCGAAGGAAGAGATATATGCCAATTCGTACATATTATACATAGAGCTGACAAAAATTATACAGTTCTTTTTGCAGATTAGGTTAACATATTAAAATGCCTATTGACTTGTACATAAATGTCGAGTGAACGAAAGACGATAAGAGATAGAGATCCGTCGTGTGAACAGGCGGAAGTTAGCTTTTTGTTGGATTTCTATTTAATTCTACTGATAACAGTAGTCGTAAAAATGGTTAGTACTTTAGCTGAGAAAAAGAGCGCGAGTGCCACAAATACGTTGAGGGAACATCGATAATACCTAGTTATCGGTTAAGTATTAGGACTATACCTGTTCTAATGGACTAAGCTGAATTATAGACTCATAGACTGACTTATGCGTTACTTAAGGGTCTATGAATCGACTAGAACCCTTGAAAATCTCAGTTAAATGTTAATATTAAGAATTATGTTTACTTACGTTATGGCAGTAGTTCCGGAGAACTATTTGACCTAATCACGTTAAAAAGTACCTGTAAAATCTTTTTAGTTATATTTTCTTCAATGCTAAACCGACAATGCAGCGTCGATCGGACACACCGGTAAAAGAAAAAAAGATCTTACAACATCTGACAGGAACTCGTCTCGAATACATTAGATGCAGGGAACTTACCGCTAGCCGATCATGCTGTAATTTGGCGGGTCATGTACATAACAGATGAAAGCACTATATACCGCATGATGGTGATAACATCCTGTATAAATACACTGTACCGCATGCTAGAAATGAGGCGGTCAACTAAAAGTAAAAATACAAACTGTTTCTAGAAAATAGTTGGAAGACAATAAAGGAACATGCTATTAGTAGGGGAAACGTATGTACATAGCTAGATGTATCCCATCAAACAACGGGAAAGACATAAAAAAAAACAATAAAGACGATATAATGTCAAATATACGTCTGGTTTTTGTTTTGTGAAATACGCTCGTTAAATGTAGCGTCCAAATACGTCAATTTGGCATTAGATGATAGTGATTTAACTCAAATAGTAAGTGGAATTATAATGGTAAGTAAAGTAATCAAAATGGTATCGTTAGTGTGATTATCATATTCGTTTGCTTTTAAAAAAAAAACATTTAATTTCTCCCAATTCATACAAACGATACCATTTACTATATCCGTCTTCCTTTCTAAATGAAAGATCTGATCTTCTTTATGGTTATGCAATAATATTGCATGTAATAAGTGGGTTCGGCTGATAATAATGAGGGGATGGATCAGACAAATCTTTTAGATCTTGCGTTTCCTAATTTGTTTATCTGAAAATTTTAAATCTTCAGAAAAATATTATATTGGTAACTAAAAGAAATTAAACTTCAAATGTTTAGAACCCCTTGATAAAGATTTGATAATAAAATTCTCCAAACTGGCTTCAGGATAGGACCGGGTTAGATTTAGTGCTTCGAATAGGCAATGTACAGTTCTTTGTTTGAACTTTCAATAGACATTATTTGTCTGGTATTTTGAAGCGAGCTTATAACCGCCATAATAGAAAAAATCTATGTCACAACTTATTTACTCAAGTGGAACACATATCTTCCATAACATAGATACTGAATTTACGGTTTTTGGCTTGTTCATATAGTACCATTTGTTGGCGAGAACCTAATAAATGTCCGTACAAAACGAAAAGCCAGCCGTCTCTGTGTTTCTTTTTGATGCCAGTGCTCGGTACATAAACATCTGTCAGAAACCCAGCACCTGACCTTAAATGTCCGAACATCAATAAATCATCATTATACCTGCCGACGACGACCTCGTACTCCATTTTGGAATAAGTTCCCGCCGACCACGCATTCTCTATATTCTCTGCGAGCATGTTCGTTACTTAAATCCTGTTAGTTTGCACTTCATCTTTATTTTACATACATCGGTGAGATATCCATAAATTTCAATAAGACAGTATTACCAAAATTGCAGGTTTTGTCTAAACTATGAGGAGCTCTGAAGGCCGACTCCAACTAATTAACAATTGAGATACAATCCGGAGGACGCTGAGCAGGGGTCTGAGTGTAGTAGTCGTCTCCCGAGAGATAAAATACGGCCGGTCTATCGCTGGGCACTGTGAATTCACCACATCCAGCTCGAGGGAGAGCGCTGTTTCGACAAAACCGAGGCCGATAGGAAGAGTACTAGCAATATTAGCAATTTCACTGTAAACTATGAATGTGTCGAACCGACCCCTGTTTATAGGCCTCATATTGGGACAGTACGCATTAGCTGGACGCATCTCGGAAATTGAAGAAGTTCCGTGTGAACCCAAGTTAGCTTTAGACAGATCTCCCGAAACAGCATCGACATTTCACGACGTCTTTCAGGCACTGCAAGCGTACGATAAGGCTTTTGCTGCTATTAATATGACCTACAAGGTGAGCGAGTACCCGACGCTACGCGTATTACCATGAACAAGCAATTAATTTCCTGTTCGCTGTCATCGTTTTGTTTGTCAAATTACGTCTCGAACACGAACTTAAACTTATGAAAAAATCTATAGTAGAACTACGGATGATTTTGTTATAATTTTTTTATAAACAAACTGTTTTGTTTGAGGTCACGGTATCTATCGGATACAGGTGGTAGAAAAACGTTGCAGGTTATGTTTAATAAAAGCGGAACATAATAACTATAGTCTTACTGAGCGCAAACCCATTTACAGGTTTCGCTTACAAAACTGCTACCAGTCGGGTACAAGATTGCTATATACCCCTGATAAGATACTCCTATTGAGAGAAGATCGGTCCCCAATTGTGTTCAGGCACCTTCGCTTCCCAGTTCCCAGTTAATAATATGACTATATCTGTTTGGTCTTCAACACGGACACTGCGAATTTGTTTTTCGTTTGATACGGTTATCCAATACATTCGTTACGTGAGAATTTCTTATAGTTGAAACGGAACTGGTTTTGTAATTATACTTACGCCAGTCTTACTTACAATTGCGCATATAACCGTCATTAAGGCCTACGTAAGTTTATGCGTTTGGTGATTACTACAATTAAAGAGAAGACATTGTGACTGTGTACCAAATGATCTACCTACAACCTAATTACGTCAATTTAATCTTCCATAATTATTATAGGCTTGTCGGTGAAAATTTTACCAGCGTTTTATTAAGTGCATTTGTCCTTACCAATAATTCGATACAGGCTCACATTTTGCGCTACCTCGAAGACGAAATGCCTGCCGCTCTTGAATGCGAAAGCATTAAAGACATAACCCCAGGGGCTTTGGTGGAATTGTTATGCTGACCGTGGAGAGATGAAGAAATCCGCGTCTTTCGAGCTGTCTGGTGCTGGCATCAAAATGATTTCAGACGATGGGAGGGCAAGTCTAAGGAGCTTCTAAATAAGGTATGTCCGGCTGCGAAGAAATAAGGTAAGCTGTTTCTACTTCACCTTACCCGGATGGCCGTTTCCATAAAATCCATTCCAGGAAGATCAGCGGCTAACAACTAGCTGTCATAACATGCTTTATATAGACCACCAAATCGCTGTAAACACCTGTATTGCTGATGTAACCATAGCTCACAAATTAGACTGAATATAACCATTAAATATTATGCATTTACTGCTAGCAGCAACCTTTATGTTTTGTAAACCCACACAATTATAAACTTAAACCTTTATTTCACGCAAAAAATATAGAGAATTTCTGTTGACGTGTCGTTCTACTCTATCTAACAAAACGTGCGTTGTTCAATACGAGAAACCTAGTGTATTTACTTTTCACTATAATAAAAAAGGTTATAGTCGTAAAATTTCGTCTAGTCAAGTCGATACTACTTGCTGGATAAGAGATTCTGCATTTTCGACACGTGTGAACAATGAGCTGGGGGCTGGTTTTCAAAGCATTATATATCCAAGTAGCCCTGTACAATTCGGAACTGCAATTTTATACCCAACGAAAATAACATGACTAGACTGGAGCAGATGGCCTTTAGCGGCACTCTCAGGGCCTCGGGCATCGTCATTCAAAGGAGAGTCGTGCGTATGCCTGCAATACAGTAACGGTATTCGTTGCAGAAATAAAATATTTTACGCACTACTCTGCGATAAACGATATGTAATATAAATGTAGATCTTTCTTAAGTAGCATCCGTCAGCATAGTAGAAGGGTTTAATTAAAGGACGGTGAAATTATGTGGTTCTAATAAAATCAAACAATTTCAGAGAACTCCAAAGCATTTTATAGGAAATAGTGATATTTTTATTGAAACTCCAATAAATTGGGTAAAGTAACACTGCCTGAATCAATAGCAATATATCGCGATCCAATTTGATCTATTATAATATATTACACGCTATATTGGTATATACACTGTGACTTTGCTAGCCTAGAGTGGAATATAGTGGCCAAATAAAGACAAATAAAATATCTGATGTGAATAATCAGTTGAAATTTGTAAAGTTAAGTTCAATCAAGATTTCTAAACCAAATAAATGTCATAAACTTCAACCGTACGCTCTTTTTTACTTCTCAGATTCATCTTGCCGCTATCTCAGCTGCCCTTCTCCAAGATGAAGTTCTTCCCTCAAAGCTTTTTGAGTGTTCATTAATCATCGATACTTTAACGGTAAAAATTAAACAGGCCACTTGTATATATCATTTCCCACCATTCCCTGATCAAGCCGATCTAAACATCAACGTGATCAAAGCATTGTTGGGAGCAACTATCGTTTCTGGCAGAGAAGCTGATTTTCTACTTCGGGACTTCGACCCCTCGATGAAGTCTACGTGTGCCTTTCACCCAATCTCAGACCCATTGGGGATATCCGTTTAGGCACCTCTTCGACGACGATGGCCTAGAGTACTCTTACGTAATAGAAGTGTCCCTCGACGACGCCAACTGGACCCGCGTTGTAGTCCATAGTCGAATTCTAGTCAAAGGCAGAGTTATCAATCTCTTCCAACCGGCTCAAGCAGCCCTTATAAGGGTCGTCGGTACACGCAACACGAACGAACGCCACAAGACGAACTTTCATATTTACATGCTGCAAGCTTCTCTCTGAGTAACTACAACTTATATGAGAAAAATTATGTGCTTCTTTTTACCTATTATATTGATGTATTCTAACAAGCACATTTAAGTCATTGTGATTAGGTAACGTAATTAAGATGATTGCCCAAAGTAGACGTTTTAACACATAATGTTTAGTGAATGTTTATTGCGTATCTACACCCGTAGCAGTTCGTTGCGATGTTCACGTGCACAAATAGCCTGAGCAAATGTGCTCCTGACGCTTATGACCATATTCGTTCATATCCATTTTTATAGAAACATAGCGGGTTATTCTCTATTCAACAAGTCACCCCCTGCAGCAGATTGAGGTTAGCTTGCTGAAAATCTCTCATTATGAATGAGCTACCCAGCACGTAGCTATCAATTACTTCGAGAAATAAACCAAATATCTTTGGTTAGCCAACATACTTGTTCCTATATTAATTGGAAGTTTAACATAAGGATGCATTTCAAGAGAGCTTATGACACGTGTCATAGGCGCTACGCCAGTAAATAGAACTTCAGAGATCTAGAATCCTCGAAATATTCAATAATTGTCAATGAAAACGTTAAACACTGTTCTTGGCCAACTTTTGCCCCAAATGCTTCAGAATTTCCGACTTTGGAATTTCTTTCAACATTGCCGTGAAACACCTGAGGTACACACGCCCGAGCTGGTTGCCACGCGACTTCCGTACGTATTCTTTAAACAAACAATTATCTGTACGATGCATTAGATTTGGTAGTCTCTTTCATCCTAATCTTCCGGTTGCCGTTCGGCGCAGTTACAGTCTGTGCAGTTCACTAGTTCATTTACGATAGTGTCTTTGGCGAGAGTTTCCATATCGTGACCTATATGATTTCATCATCTTGACAGCAGGCTGCGCGCATGAGGATGTCCGTGGTTTCGTATACATCCAGAAGAAATTTGACTCTTAATGTTCATTTTATTGATGATCGGATCGGTTTTATTAGTCTGTCTTGCCAACCCTTTCGAAAAAGATCACGAATAGAATGTCTAGAAGGGTTTAAAATAGTGATAATACCATGATAATGACTGGTGTTTGGAGAAAATTACTGCATAGCTAAGTATTACAGATGGTATCAAGAGACAAAACTAGTCGTTTCAAAAATTGCGCCATGCCAAGTAAATATTGAACATTTCCTAGTAAACCTACATTAGGTCAAGCTAAAAGTGAACACATTCGACAGAACCAAACCGGAAATATTTCCCTTATTTCTCCAACGAAAGGTGTCTCTTGGTTATGGGATCCAACATTCTGTTTTCCCGCCAATTTTTGAATATAGTCTTTGTTGTTTGAGTGCCACGGCTGCGTTGAAGCACTACTCGCCGTAAACAATGCGCGGTGTGCGGAGGAGATATCGTGGAACGACTCGCGAGACAAAATATTCTAGTGAAATAGGGTTGCAGGTACTGTTTTTAGCGTGAAAAATTGAAAAAGATGTTTCGTTTAGCGCGAGCATCTTGTGGGGTGAGTGCGCTTATGCGAACGTCTATTAGAATTTCCCAACTTCGAAACAGTTACACGCGGGTGGCTCTCCAATGCCGCGCGATCGGTTCTGTCAGTAACTTTCGACTGGGTGCAAGCGTTCGAACGTTTTCCAGTTTAAACCACAATCCTGATGATGCGGGTGACGCAGGCGCAGATCCGGCAAGCGATGCTATATCTCCCGTTACCGTGCCTGATTATTGGCCAAAAGTGCCCGTTTTGGCGGTGAACCGCAATCCGGTCTTTCCGCGTTTTATTAAAATGATTGAGATTTCTGACCCCGCGCTAATACAGCTTATCAAACAAAAAGTTCGACTAAACCAGCCGTATGCTGGTGTGTTTATGAAGAAGGATGACAATCACGAGGGGGATACCGTGGCCACTCTTGATCAGATTTACAATGTTGGCACGTTTGTACAAATACACGAGGTGCAGGACATTGGTAATCGACTTCGGCTAATAGTGATGGGACACCGTAGGATCAGGGCAAATAAGGTGTTAGGCGAGGATAGTATCGTAGAAAATGAGCTCACTGGACCGCGAAGAATTAATGGCAGAAGAAGAAATCGGCGGAATGGAAATGGCCGGCTAGCTGAAATCCCAAAACAAAATACCGCAACGGGTACTAAGATTACGTCAACGGAACCGCCCATGGTTAATGGTGCTGTAGACATAGCTCCAGATGTGAAAGCCGGCAAAGTACTTATGGTCGAAGTAGAGAATGTCATTAATGAGCCATTTGAGACAACTGAAGAGGTGAAAGCTGTCACGCAGGAGATCATTAAGACGATTCGTGATATTATTGCTATGAACCCATTATACCGTGAGTCGATTAAACAAGTGATCCATTCGGGTCATCAAGTAGTGGATAATCCCGTGTATTTGTCAGATCTTAGTGCAGCTTTAACTGCCGGCGAGTCGTCGGATCTACAGAGCATACTTGAGGAACAGAGTATTCCTAAAAGATTATATCTAGCTCTATCACTGCTAAAAAAAGAGTTTGAACTAACGAAACTTCAACAGAAGATTGGACGCGAGGTTGAAGATAAGGTAAAGCAGCAGCACCGCAAATATATGTTGCAGGAGCAGCTTAAAGTGATTAAGAAAGAACTTGGTCTTGAAAAAGAAGATAAGGACGCGATCGAAGAGAAATGTCGCCAAAAAATGAAGGAGCTTAAGATGCCCGAACAGGTGACAAAGGTCATGGAGGAAGAACTTAGCAAACTCTCTTTTCTCGATAATCATTCGAGTGAGTTCAGTGTCACTCGAAACTATCTGCAGTGGCTGATTTCACTACCTTGGGGAAAATTCTCTGAAGAAAACCTTGATATTAAACGCGCAGAGCAAGCACTTGAAGAAGATCATTATGGTATGGACGATGTGAAAAAGCGGATACTGGAATTTATAGCTGTGAGTCAGCTAAAAGGTAGCACTCAAGGAAAAATACTGTGCTTTTATGGTCCCCCGGGTGTTGGAAAGACTAGCATTGCTCGATCTATCGCTAAAGCACTGAATCGTGAATATTTCCGATTTTCTGTTGGTGGCATGGTTGACGTAGCGGAAATAAAAGGTCACCGGCGCACCTACGTCGGGGCAATGCCTGGTAAACTTGTTCAGTGTCTTAAGAAGACCCAAACAGAAAACCCTCTCGTATTAATCGACGAAGTTGACAAAATCGGACGTGGCCACCAAGGGGATCCGAGTTCCGCTTTGCTCGAGGTGCTCGATCCTGAACAGAACGCAAATTTTCTTGACCACTATCTTGACATCAACATCGATCTCTCAAAAGTAAGCTTGACAAATTTGAGACAATTGTTCTAGGGTTTCCCCCATTTGAAATTCTAGTTCAAATTTTCCGACCTATTTACTGTAAAACAAGATCCCTCAGGCCACCTTTACATAACGCCAAGCTTAAAGTATTCATTCAACGAGCAAACATTATTCGATATATTCCTTTAATTGTTATAATGTTCTTCCTTTGTATTGAAGGTTTACACTACTATACACAACTTCAGGCAAATGCAAGATAGATGTGAACAAACAATAGACTCACCTGTGAAGTTGGTATATTCCACTTTGTGTAGTACAACAAAAAGACGTTTTTCTTTCAATTTTAGGTGTTGTTTATCTGTACAGCTAACGTTGTCGATTCTATACCTGACGCGCTTCGAGACCGAATGGAGATGATTGAAGTGAGCGGATACGTGCCAGAAGAAAAAGTGTCTATTGCTGAAAAATATCTCATTCCTCAGGCAAGAACCAGCACCGGCCTGTTAGAAGAAAAAGTATCTATTACCACCGAAGCAGTGCAAAACCTCATTCGGCAATATGCTCGTGAAAGTGGTGTGAGAAATCTGCAGAAACATATCGAAAAAATCTTTCGTCGAGCCGCTGTTAAAATTGTTAATAAGGAAAGTGATCATGTCGATGTGAGCCTGAATAATCTTCAGGAGTTTGTGGGCAAGCCTATTTTCGTGAACGAAAGTATTTATGAGGATGGAACTCCACCTGGCGTCGTTACTGGACTCGCCTGGACAGCCATGGGTGGTTCCACAATGTATATAGAGACAACGTTAACTGACCCACTCGATAAGAAAGAAAAGGACAACAACAGCAACCACAATAACGGCAGCGGCAGGAGTTCGGTGCATATTACGGGGCATCTCGGTGATGTTATGAAGGAGAGTGTTTCCATAGCGCACTCGTTTGCCAAAAACTTTCTCGCCATGATCGAGCCAAATAACAAATTTTTGCAGGACGCTAACATACATCTACATGTGCCAGAAGGAGCGACCCCGAAGGACGGACCTAGCGCCGGCATAACGATGACAACTGCTCTGCTTAGCTTAGCAAAGAACACTTCTGTGTGCAAAGGGATCGCTATGACTGGCGAAGTGTCACTAACTGGAAAGGTCCTACCTGTCGGCGGAATCCGTGAAAAGGTTTGTGTTCAAATTTTACATTTTTGGGGCATTTGCTGGCTTATCATTTGTTAGGGCGAGAGTTGATAACCATTCGATTGCAAAAGCTACTTTGCAAGGTTATTGGCTTTGCGAAATTGTGGATGAAACCTATAAAGAAAACAAGTGTGCTAGACTCGAATTCGGTGTTGTTTTTTTGCAGCATACGACATCACTAAACTAAACGAACATTTAGTGTGTGTACTGTAATTCATCTTATAATGTGTATGGTATTCTTATTTAAGGTCATTGCGGCGAAGCGCAGTGGAGTAACCCTCGTTATACTTCCGGAGGGGAACCGCAGGGACTTTAGCGATCTTCCGGATTTCGTGCGTGCTGATATTGAAGCATACTTTGTGGGCCACTACAATGAAGTGTACAAAATCGTTTTTGAGGATCACCAAACCCCCAACAGCTCGAATAAACAAGCTCAGTCTTAGCTGCGTTAATATGCATTTTCGAGCTTGACTTACTGTACAAAGTACTGCCGAGTAGTTCATGATTGAACAGGTATGATGATGACATTAATGGTATTCTCAGAAGTTTTAATTGCACTTGCAAGCGTTTCATACCCCAGTTAGTATCCGTTCCGTTTGGTCGCGTAATATGTTACGGGTGAACACCTGAGTGCTTTTAAGTGCTTTGTGAAACGATGAAGTGAGTGTAATTGCGCTTTCTTTTTTTTTTACTTACTGTTGACTATAGCGAAGTCTTCAATATAGATTGTTCGCTGTGTATGCCAAATGACACACTTAATCAACATGAAGCGAAGGACTGTACCGCATGAGTCCATGCAAAAACACTACGAATATATACGTACATAAAATAGAGTTCTAGATGCCCTTCGATGTGTAGTTTTGTAAAATGGTGGTATATACGTGTTTCAATTCCAAATTCTTGCGGACTGTTGGCTCGTTGTTCTTGCAAAGAACACAAAGGATTCATGACTAGTGTTAGATCTAAAATATCGAGAAAAACAATATACAATATACATATATGGATGTTGGCTAATATTTGTATAAATAAACTAATTAATAAAGCAGTTTAATTTTAACATTAGTCGTCGTGTTCTTGTTTGCTAAGCTAGTAACCTCCTGCTTAATCCCTACAAATCTCCAGCAGAAACGTAAAACGGGAATTGCTAAGGTAGTTTCAAAACTGCAGACTAACAGTTTGGCAGACTAACAGAAACTAACGTTTCAAGTCATTCCTGTTGAGAAACCCGAAAAATTGATTATTTAATAAACATTATTGTAATTCGCGGCTGGATGCTTTATCGGATTGTTCGAGACCTCTTTATTGGAAACTGATAACTCGCCGAAAAAAAGAACCATATAATAACATTAGTGTGCAAAAAAGAGCGATCTAAAGAAAGCTGATTCAACGCCACAGGGACACTTATCTACGCTATTGTTTACGTCTTAAGATAATAATAATTACTAATATTGGTTATTACGCGGTGGTATTGATAACAGTGATAAGTTTTTCAACACGAAGTTTTATTTACACAATTGTGTTGTTTGTTGCTAGTGCAGTAGCAAATAAATAATTTTATCGCTTCTTTAACCATATCGTCCTCATGTCTGTTTCACGTTATACACATTCTATGTATAAATAGTACAGCGGTATATTTCATCAGAGGTCAGCTTGGCTGTTCGATCGCTATTTAAACGACAGTTCCACATTTGCCAACCATCATCTGCCAGCTTTATGCGACAGATGATAAGATTAACTACTATCTAATTGGGCGTTTTTATTTGCACGTGTTTCCTTCAGCTTTGTTAGCCTTTTCAATTATCTTCCGCTTTTCTATGATTAAACCTGCTTATGAGGTTTTATTATCGTAACCAACTAATCATTTGTAATGATAATCGTCGTTCTCAATGAGCGTATCGGCCGTTTTGACAATGACGACAACAGCGTCAGTGGCCGTTCCCGAACACTGGTTTGAAAACATCACAAACGTATGTCTGTTCAATAACAGGCGACTAGAAGAGGCATTGTTTTTCCATCGCTTGCTCGACTCACGAACATCGTATTGTCTACGAAATTTCTAGTTGGCTGCCTTTATTGACAATTCGACAGACGCCGTTCCATTATTTGCTTTCATGGTATGTCTACAAAAAAGATGTAACGACAAAAACACAAACTGAACAAAGATTAACTTCCACTAAAAATGTGGTTGACTGCTCATCGAAAAACTAACTGTATCGAACTTGATCGTTCGTCGAAGATTTTATTTTCATTGGACTTGGTCACTTAACAAACATCAATACTAAATATCCACAACTCAACAGGTACACCTTCAATTGCCCAAAGTATTCAATGGATGCATTATATTGAGACGAAGTAATAATATAGTTCTTCACAGGGATTCTTCCATGTATGTAACATACAACATGATTTAAATGAATGGCAGCAAAGAGTGGTCGTTAGAACATCCAAGAAACCTGTTATAACCATTCGCATGAACCACCACTGTTCAACCTACATTTTCTGTTTTACTGACAGCTATATCTTATAAACAGTATAAGTATGATCTCAATCATTTTTCTTAACGGAACGTTTTTCATCAATCAATCAGTTATTAACAGTCCAACTCCTTTTATTCCTTCATACCGTTTACTACATTTCGTTCGTTTTTTTTTACCACAGTCCAACATTGAACCTGTTATTTTGCATAGTCGCTACCTAACTAATCGAGACGACTTCAAACAGAGCGAATATACAGTCGAAATGACCAATGCTAGCTAATGACAGCTCTCAAAATGGGCGTCCTTTCACGTTTTCGTTCCCCACAAATTTTACTGTACCCACAGGTGTGCTGCCAGTGATTGCTACCCTACAAAATATCATTCTTCATTCTTTCATCCTCTATTATGATGTTTACAATACAGGTCATCGTAGTACAACTGGACGCATCATATGACCTTAACGTCTGAATCTTTATTCTCATTTCTCTTCGAAGATAATATTTGTTTTCGTGTTCGCTTCACGTGCGTAAACGACACGCTTTACCCCACGGACGTATTGTGGCTTAACTACAACAGCTGACACATCATAACACACGCGCTTCTTCGATGCTCACGATGGTCAGGTTGTTGGTACATTTTACTAAGCATAACACCCTACACTTAGTAGCAACAAATAGCTAATTCTCGTAACATACATTTGCTTCCACTAGACAGCCCGCTCGTTCGCGCAGCTCAACATACATACACACGATGCAAGTGCTCTTTTTGTTTGACTTTTTCCTGTCCCGCCATCCTCTGCCTAAACAACTCTATATAAATCAACACCTACCGTGAAATATATTGAACTTGTGAAATATATTCTTTTTTTAAGTCGTTGTTCTGTTCTGCGAAGCGACTTCTGTGCGCAAATTAATGAATTTATAGCCGTGCATATACGAAAATTATCAACTGACATTTCAATACCGATTAGAATAAGAAGAAACATTAAAGTGCTGGAGTGTCATACATTTTATGACGCAAACTGCATAAATAACTTTAATGTTCAATTGCTGTGGTCACAACTGACACTACTAGATGATGACGCATGAATAGTCCGTTAGTTACTTAGGTTCCAATTAATTAGAAAAAATTAAAACATATCAAATAGTCAGTTGCTAAAAGCAAAATAATCTAGATTTCTAGAGGCAAAGTCTTTGGTGCCTTCAAAGATTCCATTTTATATTACCATATTACGCGCATGTCCACCGCTAGACCACGGGACTACTGTATTTTTATGTGAAGGTTTATTTCTAAATGTATCTCTATATGTCGAACTATACAAAGCTTTTCGGGAGTTCGTCTGGGTCCCTGCATTGCACTTTACTCAATATTCTTACACTGGTCCGAGTGTAAGCACATAGTGCAAACTAAACTTCAACGTAAGTAACTGCGCAGGACGCATCGATCATATTTGCGGCACTTTAGGTTACAAGCTGAACATTAACCAATGCTGGCGTCGTATTGACCACTCAATGATGCGGTAATAGGATTTCCTTTTATGGTAAGGGCGTCTTGTTTTGCGAAAGCAATCTAAAATAGGCGGATGTAGGGCTGAGGTAATGAATCGCTGCCGGTCGCGGTAAATTGTATCTACGACTAAATAGACGAATTTAAAGCAAATCCAAATCGCCGAAGTATCTTCGAGCAAATCTCGCGTGGTAACTGGGATACCGGTCGTACTGAAAGATCTGAGTTCGGTGTGTGATAGACACATCATCATAAACACGGTGATATTCCCGATCCAACCATTCTGTAAAACGGTCAAATAGAACCAACACAACATTAATTTTCCAAAAGAAGGAAACTGTAACATACAAATAAATATGTTTACCCCTTTAAAACGAATACTTCTTTTCAATGACGACTGTGGCATCGGTTATTTTCAGCTATCACTTTTAGACGCGCATCAATAATTTATCACTCTTAACCAAGAAAGGGAAGATTAGTTGGATATAAGTTATTTTATGCTTGTAATTTTGATGCTTTTAGTTAATATTGTGCTATGCAAAATGCGGGTTCATTTTGAAGACGACTTCACACGTTTTCGTAAAACTATGATTTGCATATCATATGAGTTGCAAACAGGCTGCAAAATCCATATATCTTCAAAGGTTTCGTCTAATCGGTCTTTACTTGTTACATTATGCTTTATCAACTATTTCCACTATGTTTCGAAATAAATGGTATTTATTGTAGACATAATACAATAGCTCAAAGCTATGAATAGACTAACCCGGGTTGATAATGTTTGCCCCAAATTCGAGAATTAACAGAAAAAGTAATTCTCTGTAGATGGATGGATTGCGTTTAAAGTTCCAGCGCCGGCGTTCCTGTATTAGGAAGAGGACCGCGTCCCGAACGTTCGTCTCACTACCAGATTTCATGTGATCGAGAATAGTACGACCAGCCCTGTAGAATATATATATATATATATATATAATTTTCATGTATAATTCTCTATGCAAAAGTTCCATGTACATATTAGAAAGCAAAACATCTTCGCACATTGGTGTTTACAGAACAGGCACACCTATCGCCTTCAACTTCCATGATATCGAACTGTGAAGTCATTAGTGAATCCGTGCTGGCTATCTATTAGTGAACAGCTCAGTCAGGAAAGCGAACCTTTTAAATCCCATTGGGTCATTCTCGTCGATATACAAGTCCCTCGGCTTGTAGACTGTGTACAAGGGTGGGGTGATGCATTCGTGCAATTTCGGATTGTCCCACACCGTCCGTACGATCACATCAACGCGCTGATCACAACCTTCTCCTGGCAGTACATCACCCTGACCCGACTCTTCCTGATTAATACTCTGAAGACCCTTGCGCAGAAGGCCGCTGCCAACACACAATTGCGGAATGTGTGTCGGTAGACGTAACCTTGAAAAGTACCACATCTGCAATTATTAAGTCCAAGAGAAAGTATGCACAAAACAAGCATTAGAGACAAAAAGTGGTTAACGTGATGCTCTGATTTTCGCTAAATCGTACGCATGCAAATCGCTTTAGCGGGTTCTGGAAGTGGCGTATCCTATATGTTTATCAAAAAATATAGAGGCAGTTCATTGAGATGCTTGAAAAATCCGAACGTTTTCTTAAATAGCGTACATTAACTAAGTTACTTATTCAATAACTTAGCCAGCTACTCTGAATGCTTGAAGTGAATTTGAAACATCTGTCCGTCCTTCAGTAGACCAAAATGATTGTTTACTCTATTTATGTCGCCTAATATCTTCTAAGTATATTTTCGCCACAAAAGTACGTAAGTGTTTTAGCAAAAATTCTCAAGGAAAAGTCTTTTGAGTTTTGGGGCTCATCCAGTCACCAGCGATCTTCGTCTTAAAGCACGACTTCCATAAATTCTATTTAACAGGAAGCCTTTAGTACTGCTTAAAAGAAGTGCATGATATTATACAAGAACCTACCAAATTCCAGTAAATAATTGGATGTTCATCAACAAAGTTGGGTCTAGTGAAGACCTCGTTTCCACCTTCGAGAACGTTCTCGACCTCCTTTTGGAGTACTAATGGGCTCAGATAAGGCACTGTGAAGTCACTACAGGGTAATGTGTAATCCTGCGAAGAACAAAAAAGGATAATCAATATTTTACAATGATATTGTATAGTAATACAGAGCAACATTATTTGAGGGATATGCAAAATAAAAGAATACTAGATGATCTTTTGCTATATGCGGTTTAATTAGTATACACGTAATTGCGCGAAGCAAGGCAATAAACCGAATAATCGTGTATAAAAACTCTTTTGATTTTCGTTTTTTCCTCAATATGCCACCAACCTCTGGACGCCTGAGGCCACGACGGTCCCTGACGGTCACGTAAAGCTGAGGCACGAACGTGGCATTACACCAGCATTTCGTCTTCAAATTCGAATCATCGGCTGTCCAGCCACTCATGATTTCTTCGTCGTAGACGAGACTTTTGCAGTTCACACACTGACAACATGAGCTCATCCACACGTGGACATTACCCACTGCACCAAGAGCCCCAGTGGCCGCCAGCTTGGGCAAATCCTGTGACGAACGATTACGTGAATAACTCACTTCAGTAGGAGGCACCTTGTTGAACATCTGGTCGAGTGAGCGGGACGTCGGCATTCGGTATACGTCTGTATTGATCATTGATGTTAGTCGTGACGCCATCGAACGTATTACGTCAAGACCTGAGCTCGTCACTACCGTACTTCCACCCGTACTAATAGTTTGCCTGGCGCTGGGAGAACTGTTTGGTCGTCTATGTGTTTTCCATGAAAAATGAAAGTAATGCACATATATCAAATTTGTGATTAGGCGATGTCTTCAAGCGATGGCTTTGAAGAGGAAATGTCGTACAGGAAAAAATTATTTAACAAATGGCGAATTAAACCACAACATAAAAGAAATGTCGATAATCGAGACAAACACCGCGCAAATTCTATCATAATACGATTACACAGTCATTTCTGTTTGCTGGACAAAGCGTTAACAGAGTCCGATTAAAGCTTACATTTGGGGTGATTCGTAAAGAAAACTCTGACTAAATTAAGATTTCAATGTAGATTCTTCAATAAGTTCCTTCGTACTTAAGGTCGTTGACATCTGGTTGTCGGATCGGTCCAGCGGAGAAGCGTCGTATTTTTGTTGATAGCTGGAAGCTTTGTAGTAGCCCCGAACCATAATTTCCCATTCTTTGCAATGATGGGCTGACAGTTTTCGCGAAGAATTCCCGAGGCTGCTCTAGTAGCGCCATGGACGCTGGTAATGTCTGTAAACCCAAAAAAGAACAACACAGTTAGAAATGTTGCTCAACGCGGCATATCGGTAACGTTGGCACATAATCACGATCATTACATATCATACATATTATACACAGATGTATCGGCATAATCTACTTCGAAAGGCTACTTCTCAGCTTTTACCGAATATTTCATATCAATAAGCGTTGTATTTCCTCATTTTTCTACAGTAAATCATCTTATCCAGCAAATATCGAGAGAATCAGGAAAAACTTATAAGCTTACTTTAAATTTAATGAATGCGGTATCTCCTTTGATCTGCTTCTCCAGAGTGATATTAATAGAACTCTTTGTTCGCGGCAACAAATTGGTAGTAGAACGCGTTGGCGTAGTCTGGCGTGAGCTCGCTGTCTGGCTACTCGCCATTAGCAGACCGGCAGATGGTAGATAGCTTTCTTTATAGTTTCTAGGCAATGACAGTGTCGAGGATATCCTCGTGATATTCGTAATTCCTTCGAGTGAATTACTGCTTGCGGCCACCGAGGTACTCCCACATCGTCGAAGCGCCGTTTTGAACTGGGCTACCCCTTGTACAAGATTCTTAAGGCGCCGCCAGGCTCGCGACTGAGGCCATGCTGAAGCCATAACTGCTTTGTTATAGTAACCGTAAGTCATTGCATTGGGAATCAGGGTGCGTCGTTTCATCTCCATAAGGACCTTGACAGCTAATGCCGGTTGAGAGAAAATAGCGCACTGCGAGAGAATTACCCGGTAGCATACCTGCAAAAGAATAGAAAACTGTAAAAAGTGAAAATATCCGAAGATTTGTTATGTGGTATGATGCAGCACTTGTTACTTGTAGCATATGAACATTAGAGCAGACGAATGCCAGCGGCATGCGTAAAGCTATCTAAACAGAATGGATGAGATCACTTCAACGTTAGTAATGACAAACAAAAATTAGTAGTGCGGATTATAGAAGCAAATTGTAGAGATAGTACCACCTCATCATACAGCGGTTAGCAGAAGATGTTTAAAACTAACGATTAACGAACCTCATCAACAGAATGCCGAAGCCTTTGTTGGGCGTCGCATAAAATTTGAAAGGCCATACGAACTGCGGCAGGCCGTTCTTCGGCATCCATCGTGGCTAAGTATGAAGGCAGATGTACAAACCAAATGGCATAGCAGGCCGAGAGCAATGTCCTTCCCCACCGTGCAGGAACGTCATTTTGTTGGCGAGCCTGTTTCATTGCAGATTTCACTTCGTGTTTTGTGCGTTTGATGACCGGGCTGCTGGGTTGATCATTCGCGGGAAGCATTAGCCCATCGGTATCTGTATTCCCACTCAAACGCCCCAAACAACCAAAACAGGACAGTTAAAATTATAATGATTATTGTAAATAATTTCTTTCAACCATTAGCAATAAATCCTTATAGTTAAAACACCTTTATTGATATATATATATATATATATGTGTGATTTATGCCGAAAGCATCATTAGCGAAGATAGATAGGCGGACCAGCAAGCTTTGAATTCACATGTGCGGTTCGAAAGATCAAGGTGGAATTGTGGCTAAAAATATGAAAAGTTAAAGCCATTGGGATAAAACCCTATGCCAATATTCAAATGGTATGCCAAATGTATTATTTTTATTTAGTTTTTACTTTACTATTAGTTTACTCGTAAATATTTCCAGGAGGTGAAGCTATATATAACTAGCTTAAATTGGAACACACTCTTATGATTGGCCTGCCTCACAGTGTCTATAAGTTATTAGATAAACACTCAAACTGTAGGCTTTACTTACATATGATACATTGTGCACTAGTCATCGTTTTTGTGTCACTGACTTTTCGGTCAACTAAATATTAAACGCCGTAATCAATATTTGCTATACAGATATAAATTGTGTGACGCAGCTAAACAAACTCCTCAAGTTCTACTTGCCTTCAAGGACTTTATCATCGATAAACATGTTAGCAAATGCTGTAAAGTCCAGCGCTTCCCATCCTCCGAACTTCAGTAGCTCTGGATCATGTGGTCGTTCTGGCGGGGCGATGTAAGCTGTATGATTATCTTCACCAGCCCCAATATGTAACAGGTCCTCCGTTGCTTCTCCACTGCCATCGCACATATCACAGCACTGATCGAAAAACGCCAGCGAATGATCGTTCTCCGATAGGAAACTCCGCTCTTCTACGAGCCGACTAAACATTTGCGTGCGTACGATCATCTCGTAAAACTTCAGAAAACTTTTATCACGTGATCTCATAAAATTATCGACATCGAACAATGTTTCCGCGCTGACGTTTTTCGGCTGCTCGGTAACCGGCCGCAGATAACGACGGAAATCTCGTAAGATCTCTACCATGAATTTAAGGAACGCTTCCTGTATAAGCAAATCAAGATCCCGCTCCTTCCGTAATACCACAAAATCCGCCTCGGTTTTATCTTTGATGTTACTAAAAATATCCTTCCGGCGCTGAGTAAAGCGTGTTACACGATTGTACAGCTCGAACAGTGTGCTTCTCAACTTCCTTGTAGCTCGTTTTGGCATCATGCGCTGACTTAGCTGCTGCTTGTCGACGGGTATGAAAATGGCGTTCGTGTCCAGATCCACACATACCACGTCGTTCGGCAAGACGTGCATGTCGAAGTAACGCGAATCGACGCCAACCAGAAACGGCAAGGGAGCCATCATCAACTCGGATACACCCAACGGGCACAACGGCACATAGGGACACTGCCAGCTGAGCGGGAAGCACGCCGACACTAAAGCTTCGGCTACGCATGTGACCAACTGCGGTCTCAGTGAGTGAATCAGTATTTTGTTCTCAGAGAGTACTAGAAGCAGCGTAAGTATGCAGTTGTCTGGACCGAGATTGAGTAGGAGCTCGAGAAATGACGCTCCTGACGTTGGTAGAGCGGTGTCAGTAAGGTGACGCAAAGCCAAAGTCACGTCGTCGTTCAGTGGTACAATGACTCTCGGCCGTTCGATCGATGGAAATGGGATGTTATAAAGAAAATGTAGAATGTATTGCTCGATCGAGTTTCCTCGGTCGTCACACGTGCTTTGCGCGTAAATGAACTGGAGAAATTTTCGAAACGGACGGAAGAACGGCCACCGGGAAACGAGGCAGATACTTTTCGTTGCATAGCATCGATCCTCTTTGGTGACTCCGTCGAGTGCCTTGAGCTCGTCAATCGAAGGTTCGTAAGGCTCGTAGAAACTTAAAGAGGCTCCATATGCTTTTGTGGCTGTTTGTGAGGTAAAGACGAACGTGGAGAACTGTGATGACGGCTTGGAACTATGCTCCTTCCACTTTTCGACCGTAGCGCCAAGTGGTAAACAAAACAGATGAACTTCTTGTGGTAACGGGAACTGCTGCTTGTCCGTGACTGGAAAACGCAGTAATGTCTCCGGCCGATAGAGGATCAGTGGCGGCCGATGAATGGACTTCTTATAACACAGGTAGACATCTGAACCGATCACGCTTTTATTAAGGTTATGGTCAATCTTACAGAAGGCGTGAGGAGGCTGCTCCCCTTCGCTAGTCAAAATGACGACGATGTCCTTGACGACGAGCGAATTGCACGGTAACATGTCTCGGGCCCGTCTATATGTCAAAAATGTCTTCGTCGACGAAGAGTTGTTGACGTTAGCGACACGGCCATACGGCGTTTTTGTTAACACTTCACTATCATGCATGATTCGATGTTTATCCTCATAAAGAACTCTGTCGATTAAAAAAAAATAGGTAGACATTTTTTAGTTAAAATGCATGAAGAGAAAGAAGGGTGGAAAAGAGGGAAACTGGATTACTAAATTAATAAATTCAACGGATACAAGATGATCTCTAAATACTTAAATTGATCAAATCATATTGCAGATAGCAATGCCAGCAGTTATGCTTTGTTTTGACTGTGTCATTGAAGCGACCAGTGAAATCAAAAGAGAAGGACACAACTTTCGATAACTTTTTTTTTTAATAAACCAGGTGTAATTGTCGTAATTCTCTGCGAAGTACACTTTTTTTCAATTGCCCGATCGCACAAGGCTGCTTTAGTACAGGAAAACTTTCAGCCAAATGCGTAATGGCATGTGATACCATCTTGCTAGAACTACGTGTCGTTCAGGTCAAGGGCATCTGATTTCGGTCATTTAGAGTGTTGGATCGGCGAAAAGTTAAGACGTTCAGATTTACTGACATGTTCTCAACTACATAACTTTAAGACACCCTCTATACGAATTCTCTGACAATGCTTAAGGTGCAAAGCAGCGGATACAAACCCCGTTATTTTAAGCCATTCTACAAGGTAACATAAAAAGGATCTGGGAGGCGAAACATACCTATCATGCAATACACAATGCCATTGCACACATTACGGTTTGAAAAAATCGCCTTTGTAGAAAAGTCTGATTTGTTTGATCTTCGGGTTAAAAAACACGATCAAACGATGTTCTCTATCGATGCCCGTAATTAGCATCTCGTCTGTATTGTTGACTTGGTCGCGCGCAAGCATCTGACCAAAACGGGTACCTCACCAGTGAATGACATGGGTAAATCGTACTTATCCAATCGAATCCCATGATAGCTAGTTGATAACATTACACTACAGATGCATCAAATGCAATAGAACGTCTGATATGAACGTCTATTTAAGCTAGTTCTTCCGTTTTGATAAGTGCATCTCAATGCATTCTGTCTAATGCACCAGTTAGCTCAAGGTACAAATAAATATTACTGTAGTAGCATAAAAGGACATTCTACCCACGGCAATTCTATCTATATAGGTCCTACAGAAGGTGGGCTTAGTAACCTACCAGCGTGAGTCAATATCGCTACCAACTATGTAAAAGCGCAAACGGGCGACGACAAGCTGGATTGCAAGCAAGCCTTCGCATGTCCCTAAAAAGTTTGACGGCTAAATAAGTTTGTGTAGCCGTACGACAACAAAGCAGGCTGTTGAAACGCAAATTAATTATGCAGCCACAGCTTTTACGACAGATGCCTTTTTATCTCGCATCCAGCAAGCAGTTCTCCAGTGCGATATGCATCTGTCCATCTCCGCTTACCCGAGTCCTTTCCGCAACTAGAAGTGCCTGTAGAATGTCTATATAACGAAATACACATCGGCATACATAGTCCACAAACCCATAATTCCACAGTTCCCGAGACCCTTAACCCTCTCGCGTCGAACTGGCGTTCCTACGACTCAACCTCTCGAATCCTTCTGACCACTTTCTCGTCATTTCGAATGACCTAGTTAGCATAGAAAACGCCGAGCCCTGCTGGTGCTTATCTCCCTGTTCAATGTACGAATGTCAGGCTTCCTTTGGCAGTACACTTTGATCGGCACAATCGGGCTGTTGGTGCGAATAGAACCTTTCAGCAAAGCTCACCTGGCAAAACGGGCTGGACAGGATAACGGTCATAAAACGGGTCCAACACTCAATTTGAGAAAAAAAGTTGTTGCGAGTCTAGTGAGATCATAGCGGTAGTGTTTACGCTCTCGATGCAGACGGAGGTGGGCTAAGGAACGGGAGGTGGCTGGGCAGCAATGGTTAACCGTTCTGGGCTTCAGCGGTACTACACACAGACAAGATTTAGTGCTTCGCTGAAGGCTCATCAAGTAAGCGGCAGGCGGTAGAGCCGTTAGTTGGTCGGTTATAGTAGCATCATCCTCCACGTCGTCGTCGTCGTCGTTACCGTTGTTATCGCTAGAGTTATACTCCTCAGTACTCCTCATGCATCCAAGCGAGGGGTCAAGGAAGAGAGCCATGTGCACAGGGACGGGTATAAGAGCAAAAGTGTAGAAAAGAACGCAGAGCAACATAGGGTTGTCGTGGAGAGGAGCACTGCTTCTTGGACAACAGCACGAGGAAACTACGTGAGAACTAGAAGCTCGAAGGGAAAGTCGGCAAAGTGCAGAGGGAAAGAATTCCCCGTTCTTTGACAGCGGGAACATGGGTCTAAGGCGGGGATGTAGGAGCGTCGAAAAGGCCGAGCTCATAAGGAGAGAGAACAGGACACATAGTGGACGACGAGAACACGAAAGCACGAAGGATACAGAAACACCAAAAGAGTAACCAAGCTGGTAGGCAGGCAGGCAGGCTCTAAGGGCGCAGAACATCCAGGCAACGGACCAAGCAGAACAGTCGCCAGGAGAACGAGGAGACGACGACTGTGATAACAACACCAACTTCGTATCGCACACGCAAACGAGGCACACAAACCGATGGACAGAACACGCGGTGCGGTATGCTCAGTGTAGATTTTTTCGCCTCTCATACCCTGGAGGAGCCGTCGCCAGTCAGGGTAACCCTATCGTCACTTTTACTATCCTTGACAACTTGCTCCCTAGCGTTCAGGCGATGTCTCGGTATTACACTTTCAACTTTGCACCACTTTTGTCACATCCCTATCACTACTTCTTGCTGTGTTCCCTCCTTGATGTTACCAGTTATCTCCGCCCCTTTTCTTGCCCCTAGCTTCGTGACATCGTCCTTAACATCGTCCGGGATGTCTCGGACCGCAAAGTGCTAAACGACCAGTCCGTATAGCGTAGAAAAGGTGCTGTCTTCTTGAATAGTCCGTGGCAGACAGTGGTCTAAGAGCGACAAATACGGTGTCAGTAATTATTAAAAAGTCTCGCTCTAACTATTGTCAACTTCTACGACAGTGCAGCTACCAACAGCTTAACGTCAATACCTTTTGCCGAACGTTACTCAACTCATTCTAGTGTGCAGTAAAAGTTTTTATACTACCCTGCTTCTAATATCACACACCTATCTAATATCGATAGCTGCAAAGTTTGGGGTTCATGCAGTAGCTTGAATACAAATAGTTTTACAGAGCAAGCAACACTTATAATAAACATTTAAAATTACTGAACCACTCCACTAAGCAACAATATTATTATTTATATTTAAAGATGAACGCTCTCCGATTTAATGTTCTAATAGTCAGCCTTACCCGATATCCATTAGAGGTGGTTTGTCGAGACCTCGACGATAGCAGAGGTAGACAGAGGGGCAACGGATGCTTCCGTGGTTAAGATCCGCCTGTAGCCCTGTGGGGGTGCGCTCGATCATCTGGTATTCGAGCGGAGCCACCTCTTTCTGTGACGTGATGATCACAGCGATGTCCGTAATTGGAAGAACCTCGTCGAGTTCCGTCGAGTCCTGCATCGGAGTAGGCTCGGTTGACAATCCTGCAACGACAAAGTAGTCGGCCAGCCGTCGAATGTCGCCTCCTCCCGAGCTTCCGTCCATTCTATTGTTCGCTGTTGCGGCCACTGTTTGTTGTTGCGATAAAATAAAACGAGACGTTAAGGCAAGATATGTTTTGAGGTATACTGTAGTAACTAGATTACTGCGTCACAGCATACAATGTCGGGAATATTAGTCATAGTGTCATTCCCACGACCTCAAGGGGATGCCATTTGTTGACCTGGGCATGAGGAGCCTTTGACAAACAGCAAATATTGTCAGGTAGACCCAAACCCTTATAATATCGTAGGAAAACTTTAAAACATAAAGCCGCGTAATCTTTAAGGCTGTAGAAGCACATTCGACCAAATACCTAGTGCATTAACGAAGACAAAGATTCAAGAGAATAATATAAGACGGGGAGGTTCGGCGAGAATCCAGTAGATCTAGTCAGTCTTTAGGTTATAGCTAAGTTAACGTCGTTATTTTAATTAAAGAAAAAGTTAAATACTGTATTTATCATAATCGGTCGTGCCACTTCTTTCCCATGTAATTAGCTCGCCCAGGCTCTTATGAAAGGCCAACTTCAGAAATAATCAAAATGTTAAACTGCCTATGTCTGGCGATTAGCTCTGGGCTGCTTGCATACACGTAATTACTCCCTTCAAAATACCTAAACAAAGGATAGTATCGTTAATACAATACATAGGATTTATATTAATATAATTCTAAACACAACATTTACGACAAACAATATAGAAAGTGTAAATTGAAGCGTCTGCTTCAAATTGGACGCGGCTACGACAAATAGTATACATTTACAACAAAAAAAAAGACCTAATAATACATTATATCCAATTAAGCACGTTCTTTCTTTGGTAAATTGATAATTTTAGCAGAATCTTAGCTCATGTTTGAACGATTTCCATGCGACACAAATGTGATTCCATGAAATCAGTCCTTTTGTCCTAACAGTTAACTATTAAATGATTGGAAATTTCCTGCCCAGCAATAAAAGTCCATCTATTCTGCTTCATGGGTTTGTTCCTTACCGCGGAAAAGTATGCGGAACCCAATTAACTGCACGAATAATTGGACAGCTAGTCTGACCGTTATTTTAACCCGCACAGAACGCAGAACCTATTTGCTTTTATTTCCAGTTAGCATTCTTTCAGCCCTAGTTGAAAATGGCGCGATCTTTACGTTGCTTGTGAGTTCATCGACAGTGAGCCGAACAGAGAGGAATTTTATGTATCGTATCCGTTCGTCATTACGTTTTGTATAAGGCAAAAAATAGATTTTATTTGTGTAATGTAAACAATCATAGATAGTAGTTTACTGAAAAAATAAATCGTCCTTTACTTTGATTATTACCTTCGTATATCATATGATAGATAAACCCGATCAACATGTTGCAGCCTTGAGACGTATTACTTAAATACGATTATTATTATTTGAACACTTCGATCAGCCATACAAACCAACACTAAAAAACTCACTGCTGTCAAACAAGCTTGTAGGATGCCGCTTCAAGAAAGCGGCAAATAGCCAATATACACAAATTGTATGATTATGAATACTGTTTCAATTTCAAATCCGCTTTCTTTAAAACTAAAGTTAAAACTGTTTTTATTACATACTTTAATTTTTTCCATTATAGGTCTACTTTTGTTCTATTACGTAATATTGGGTTGTCTATCGCTTTCCTAGCTTAATGACTTTATCTCAAATAATATGGCTCGCATCGTGTCGGTGTTAATGTGATTCGAAAGCTGAGATTTGGAAGCAGTAAATGTGCCACAATAAAAATGTCTGACTTATATATATATATATATATATATATATATATATGTATATATATATGTATATATATATATATATATATATATATACAGTGCCTTGAAGGGAAATGAAATTTCTGCATAAATTTGCTATATTCTGCAATTTTATTGTGATAAATGATTCCCGGGCGTATAAAAAAAGGGCGCCGTTCATCGTTAAAATACGTTATCAGAAGAAATGGCCCGAAGATGGCTCCGGAAATTTCGATGTGAAAGATGGTTCTCGTAGTTTCGACCATTTACGAAAGAAATTGATGAAATCATTGCGAGCTGCTCAGCAAGACCGGCTCGTGAGTAGCGATGCCTAGGAACTAGACATTCACCGCCAAAGAGCTTCAAACCATTTTAAGAAAGCTGACTACAAAAGACTTGATTGCAAAGCCCAGACTAATGTCAAAAAAGCTGATGGCATACGTTTTGTAGGATTAGAACAGAATCTTGTGTTGGGAGTTGCAGAGCGATTGACTCGGACCTCTACTGGCAACAACCAAGAGGGTTTAAATAAGCCATTGAAAAAAACTCGACCGGAACTAGTAAATAGAAAAGGCGTTATCTTCCACCATGACAATGTCGGACTACATACATCTTTAGCTATCTGGCAAAATTGAAAGACTTTGGATCGGAAGAAAATCTAAAAGACCCGGAAATCGCACCAACAGACAAGCATCTGTTTTGGCCACCGCAGGATCTCCTTGACGGTGTTAATTTCTTTTCAATGGAGTGAATTCAAAAATCACTTGTCGTAACTTTTTCACGGAAACTATAGGAACTTCACGGAGATGTGATATTGTATTACCAAGTGGCCTCAGCAGTTCATCGAATAACATCGCGAAAATTTACTTTAATAGTACTATTTTGCTGATACTAGAAACAATAGCTGCTTTTAATTTGGCTCGAAATATCTTTTCGTCAACCCAATACAAAAACAGATATTTCAACAATTTTTTTTTCTAAAAGTCTTATTCTTGGCGGGAATGTTTATTCCATTTAACTAACCTCTACCACAATTACATTTAATATAAACTATTCCTAAGTCATTTTGTAAACGCTTCATCCCTAATGTGCAAATAGTTCTTTTTTTTTTTTTTTTTTTTTTTTTTTTAAATAACCATGCGACATTAGTAAACGCAAGCACGCTACATGAAAGAGGTGACCAGTATCGTACTTCATATGTTGAGCTGCGAGTAGATCAAGAGTTTTTTTTTTTTTTAAAATGCTCAAAAGAAGTGAAAATTTGCCGTTCATTTTCACTTTAGAAGCCAGGTATACCAAATATGGCTTCTTCAAATATTGCTACGAATGTTAAAACACTAAATATTAGAGATGTTTCGATTCACGTCATGGAAATTTTCCTTAGATTTCGCAAACGTCATACGAAAACTGGCAACAACATAGACCGTCGTTTTCGACGTCAAGAGCCTCTGTTAAAATTACGGCTTAGTTGTTTCGTGCTAAAAGGAACTAGTTATTTTTTATATTAAGAATAGCCGGTAAGTTCATGCCTGCCATTACAAAATAGTTCGCCGAATTTATACACAAACTCATATATGTGTGTGTATGTATTTGATGTAGTACTTACATTGGCCTAGACACTACATCGATACTTGTCAGTAGCTCATTAGAAAGGTGGATACTATTGTAGATTTGTTCACTTGGCTAGGTTCGTAGTAATAAGTAATAGTAAGTAATAGTACTACCAAGTTATCTAAACACGTTTAGATACAATCTATATTGAACAAAACTACTCGTTTATTGTCTAATAAATGTGATTTATTGCACACAAATTACAATAGCTTTAGCCGTTGTTAACAGTTAACAATCGACAGTAAAGTGGCCACCAAATAGAGATAATGCGCTACTTCAGCGGCAAATAATTCGAAGTGACGTCTATTGCCACTGGTGTCCCTACATCAGCAAAAAACGTGTTTTCTATAATTCTTTGGTCTTCGGTTTCGAATCCGCCGTGTTTACATATCTGAAAAACTGACTGACTTTCTCTCTCTCTCTCTCTCTCTCTCTCTCTCTCTCTCTCTATATA
>NW_019211458.1:31297210-31322448 GCF_002443255.2 Varroa destructor | reverse complement strand
TATATATAAATAAATAAAAAAAGAGTAAAATAAGGAATAAAACTCTTAGCCTCTAGCCGCCATACTGTCGACATTTGTCCCGTGTCATATTCCATTTGTGGGAATGAGCGAATTACGAGATTTGGAGGTTGGCCAGCTGAACTGAGCTAGATCCTCGAGAAAAGCAGACATTTACTGTGCAGAGAACAAGCGGTGCGAACCCGCCAAATTCAAACTTAAGGTTCCACGAATCGGATGGCTGCGTACTACTTTGATCGACGGAAATATGGATGCGCTCGTGTAGTTAGAAAACTGTGGGGCCGTAGCCTGTATCATGCAAGCAAGACAATTCAGGTGCCAAGCTACGAAAGATGCAGCTGCAAAGGGGACACGCGAATGCACCGCATTGCACAAGACGTATAGTTGCAACATGTTTGATCAGAAATGAAAACATTATACAGCCGCTACTTAAAATGCGATTAAAATATAGAAGCGCTAGCCACTTTCCGATATACCAGTCCCAAGCCAGTGGCCTACACCTTCACAGTGTATACATACATTCATTTACACCAGTTCTGTATGGTATATATCGTACGCGGGCTGAAAATGCATACTATACTACTATTATAGATTACTTACTTCTACTACAACAACACTCTAAAACTGCACTCGGAAACCCTAGACACGTCGCTTCGCCACCAGCCGCCTTCGTCACCTTTCGGTACTTGCCTGTACGTCAAAAAGATGTATACACATAGTATATAGTAGGTAGCGAAACGTTTGCGCCTGCCGTCGGCCTGTCAGCAGCCGTTCATGTCGACAGCAATCTGTCTCATTTTCTGTCTTTTATGGCCAACACTATACTCCAGCTCTATCGTTTCATGCATGTCTGGTACTGCAAGTAACATCATAACACCCTAATTAGCAAGCTTGCTACGCGCGGCTGCTGTCGTATTTCTTCACTGCTTGTACCGAAAAGCCAGTTCGCTTCGCAGGGCATTCTAACTCCACGAAAAGCTCGGACAGTCTGGAAGGCATTTGGTGTTTCCATTGCAAGCCACATGCAAGAGCTCACCTCTCGACACGTAAACGCATCGTGCATTCGGGCGCATTCTACATAGCCCTCGTCTTTTGGCTTGTTCCTTAGTGGTACTACGGTCTGTAACTGAGGAATGAAGCCGAGGTTGAGGTTGCCCATGCTTCAGCGAACGCTGAGATGTAATTCACAAGCAAGACACGCAGAGGCAGACTTCACTTGACTAGGCGATTGTCGGTATAGCAACACAGTAAAAGAAAGCTAACGAAAGAACCTTAGCCAGCATCGCAGCTTCCGAGTTTATTGTTGTTGTTACTGTTGCTGTTGTCGCTAGACGCGGTGAACATCACGATTCAACGTCCAATTCTCTTACGTGCCAATGAGCAACAAAGTTTCGGGCTTGCTCATTATTCCTTGCGTCGTCTGCCGTTCACGCCGCTGTTGCGGAGGCGTGCTTCTGTAGTGGTTCCAGTCGCGAAGTGTTCTTGCGATCATCACCATTATTAAAATCAATTTCGCCATCATCGTATCGTTCAGTAACAGTTGCGTAAGAATAACGATCGTTGGCGAGACCGACCTAGAACAAACGGTGCCGATGCTCCTCCAGTTAGCGGGCGTTTGTTGGCCAGCTAAACGTTAAAACGTTCAGGCCAGTAGCGCTGTTCTAGCTAACACTAAGGACAGTCGAGAGTGTAAATTTGATATTTGAGGAGACGACATGTACGTCGAGAACAAATAATACAGGCTGTAATAAGCCAATAGAACGCCACCACGAGGTTCCAACGGCTGCCCGCGCCTCCGCGCCCATCGCCACCGCACCCAGCACTGTGACGATGTCCACTAATGCTTTCATTATTTCTGCCGCTGTAGAGAAATAAAAACTGTATGTATACTAACTCCTTTTCCCTTTCGCTAATGCAGTAGCACTAACAGCCACGCCATTGCGACCTCCATATTATTCTATGTTTATTTGTTTGAGGAGTGGGCGAAGGGGTTTCGTAGAATACTCATTTCTCGGATTTGCCTTTGCACCTCGTTCTCTAGTTTCCTAAATTTTCGCTAGTCTTTGTTCGTTTACCTAGGAGAACGGAGCGGCATAGCGAGGCTTGTGTGGACAGAGGTAGTTGGCCGTGTCTGCTAGAGGTCCACTTGCGTCGACTTCGGTGACATGGGGAATATCATGGATGTGTTGATTCCTCTTTGCTGAAGTAACGAAAAGCCAAAAAGCGTTTTTCGATCCTGCTTAGTCAACTGTTCTTCCCAAAGCTCTAACTCGGCGTCTTGCCTCTTCCTGTCGCCCTTCCATTATTGCAACTGTCGCAGTCACAACCACAGCTGCTGCTACTGCTGCTGCTGCGCGTCTCTGGCTTTACCACAGACGGAGTCAACTAGTAAAAAAAAAAACGACTGATCAGGCCAGTTCCTCGCTGCTTAGGCTCGCTTGCTTTTCAACTAGTTGAACTTGCGAGTTTTCGCGTCTGAGACAGTAACCACACAGGACGCAAACCCACACATACATAGTTCTTTTTACATCCAGACGACAGAAGAGACACGTCCAAAGTGCTACTCGCTGGGTCAGGGAAAAACCGGCCCAGAGTATTTCGCGGAAGGTAGTGGTTGTCAAAGCCGATAAACAAAGGAGGTCGACAGAAAGAGTCACTGTATGTAACAGTCCTCATCATCACTATGCATCAGATGCCTCGCATGAAGCACGCCTCTTTAGCAGAGATATTCGTTTGGCGTGTCGCCTTTTTATTTACCGCGACCACGAAACGAGAAAAACAAATAGAAAAAGAGTGCTATAATTAATTGATTCTAAAATCAGGAAATAGGGCTTTATAATCATTTCTGCTACTGCTACATTTCCACTGGTGATTTTTGACCAGCTGTAGAAAAACTGTCGGTGCTTTGTCTTGTGCATGATTTGACATATGTGGATTGCGGTAACGCCGTGATAGCCTGAAGAACAGCGGTGGCAGCAAAATAAGCGTTTCAACAGTAACGACAAGGTGAACTTCCGCTGGGGCTGGGCGAACTCCTATTCTCAGTGCAGAAAGAACAGAACGACGGGAGCGCTTTCCACGTAACCACGTCGCGTCACGCCATACGAACAAGCAGAATTAGAAAACCGTGTTGAGGAGACATTAACAAAGCGGTACTGAGTGAATGGAGCAAGTGATCCGGTTTTGCCATAGCAGCTAATAATCATTTTAACGTAAAGCGTGTAAAACACTCAAATTATATATTTGTACAGACCTAAAACAGAGTTATGCTATACCACGTAAGTATCGTGTAGATCACTGCGAAAATTTCGCTACGACCTGTTCCTTGTTCAATCAACTATTCACACAACGACTAAAAGCCGACAACATCAAGGAGCAACACTTGGTCATAAGTTTCGAAACGGATCTGAACAAGACATTATAAGTTAGTCATGAGTGGGATGCTAACATGTGTGTTGTGTCACGTCAGCTACTCGTTCTTAGTACGTATACGAAAACGTTAACGCACTCTTCTAGCCACGCACTGCCGCACCTACAGCACTGGCCATAATCGTGTATATATTGTAATGTCCTTCGACAAATCGGAATTGTCTTCTATATGTGCCATGTGTGTTCTAATTAACTAACTTCATTAGGCCGGTCTCCAGTTACATATAAAACGAAAGCGAGGGATCGCGTACTTGAAAGCGGCTTCAGAAGGGCCAGCCGGTGGCAATCAGTGTCCAGGGGTTCGCGAGTTTACCCGCGGCAGACGCCAGGCGACCAAACATCTAACTGCTGCTTCCAATCTCCGCCAAATCAACGTCAAAGCCTCAGCTCTATGCTAGTGAAACAGGCCATCAACTCGACGCCGCATAACACAAGCTACGCAGAGTGATCAAAATGAGGCAGTAACAGTAGTATCCCAGATAACTGCAGAGGGTCTCAGTTTCAAAAGCAACCCGAATTCGGCTTCACTGGCCTGCCTAGCGACTGGAGCAAGGCAACTACTGAGGCAAAATCGTCAGAGGGTCCGGGCTTGGCAGGCCTAAGCAAGCGAAAAACTGGGAAGCTCTACGTTGGCGATAGCCACGGCAGCGATAACATTCTTGGTAGCAACGGACGCATGGATTGCAGTCGCCGCAACGGCCGCAACCAAACTCGACTTGAGGCGTCGCTGCAGCCGCAGAAGTAATCTGACTCGAGGGTATACGAAAACAGCTGGTAACAGCGCAGAAAGCTGCCGCCTACGGCGACGGGTTCGTGGCTAGGCGGTTTACGCATATTTGCACCCCCCGTACCCTACTTGAAGCAAGGATATGGTGGGGGGTTAGGGACACGCTTGGATAACGCAGGAATAAGAACGAAGAGGAGTGCCTTCGAAAGCGAATAGTAGTGGTCGTAGTAGCTGTCATGGCGGCTCGTCGACGTGCAAGCTACTCAGGCACTAAGCTCGGCAACTCAGGCGCTGGAAGGCGGTCGTGCCAGGCACAGCTTGTCCGAGAACTGTGCTACCTGTACGCGAAAACATGAGAGGAAACTGAGTTAAAGAAGAGAAACTCAGTTGATAGACTAATATTATAAATTGTTATTGTCCACCTCTCATTACATTGTACGTCGTCTGCTGCGGAGGGCTTCTGTGCAATGACCAACTGGGGTCGCCGCTTGCTGTCCTTTGCGCTTCGAGAAAAGGAGCCGGCTCGACTTGGCCCGAGTCTCTTCGCCCCGCGTGGGTGTTCGCCCATGTGTGCGGCTGCTGTATTCATCACGGATGTCTCTTCTACTACTAAGCTGAACTAAATCAAAGCTGAAGATTGCAACTTCCTAGCAAGCATGTTAGATGACATCGGTAAACGATTTTTTTTTACAGACAAATATACAAGTCATGTAGAGAATGAATAAAAAATGAACAAACATGTAACCATATGATAGTACGCAACATTGGTTGAGTGCGTCGAATTCTATTAACCGATACGGTTTATCTCATCCATCCCAAATGCTATTTCCAGTGCTTGAAACGAGAGTTCAAATTTTTCGAGCTACGCCGGTATAGAGATTGTAATGCCCTCAACAGACCAAATGAATAATAAAATGCTATATTAATCGCTACGTGTTCTGCTTTCTGACTGGAATGATTCCTGAAAATGTGCTGCTCCAAGAACTTACAGCCAGATACGAATATTGACGTGGTCTACGTTCGACATCTCCGTGACCACGTAGGTGTATTTCTGTGTAATGCAAAACAATAGGGAGACGAAAAAAATTCATTCCAGGTGGCCTAACTCTCTCCATATGGCCGAGTTGGGGTCCGTCCCTTCAGTCTCGTCTAATTTGTATTTATTTGTACGTCCAGGCTATGTAACAAACTTATATTTATTCATAGGCATATAAAACCAGTGACTTCGAGAAGCGACTAGCACGATCCGAGACGACATTGTTGGCTGATTCGCGTCGGTTTCATGATGTACACCACAATGAATCTACGTGATAAACCTATAAGAAGATATCATCGCCGCTATCTGCTTCGACCTAAAGCCGTAACCACCGCCAGAAGTACTCGTTTGCCTTCTACGGTCAGCGCTTTTGTTTAGTGCTGAAGCAAAGGCTTGACCTTTGGCATTTCCGTGGTTTCCATACTTGACGGGGAAAGCGCGGCATAAGTCCGCATAGAAAAGGTAGACAGTCCTGACCGCGAGGTATATTGTCGAATGTGACTTTATTCGCCAAGCAACGGACTAGGCTGCGAAATTTTCCTTATACGTATATATGACTATTCGGTGCCACTCTAAACGTAAATCGAAGGTCAAGATCAGGAGTCAGGAATAACGCAGCAAGTTGCTGTGGCCATTTTTGGTGCAGATAGCATGTAGTAAAAAAGTCTCTCAAGCCTTATGTCTGCTACATCGTTTCAGATGGGTGGCTTCCAGCACGGAACGAGGGATGTCTATGCACAGCTTCGAACCTAGACCACTACATGCCCCTAAGCTTAATAGAAAGATATGTTACTATCGAAGAAACAAAGAAAGGTTTCTTATGTGCGCAGTCATCACTAATCTTCTAGTAGAACTCACACATTCGGAGCTGATGAAATGCAAACAGTACAAATGAACAAATAAAGTTCACAAATCTCACAAATTTCTGGTTTCAAACAGCGTCGTGGCCGCGATAGGCCCGCTCTTGATGCATGCTTCACTATGGGCAGACGTTTATGTGATATTTTTCTGTAACTATTTCCTATTAAACGTTAACAAGTGACAATTCAAAGGAAAAACCATCAAATCCAACACTGAGTAGCATCGAAATTGCCCCATAATAACAATCAGTCTTTTTCTGATTGATTCTCTGTACCAACACGTCTCAAATCCACACACAATGTAGAGTACTTTAGAACACAGAACAGCTTGTCACAGTACCAGAATCAACAGGTGAGACGACATCAGGTCAGGCAAAGACTAAGATGTGTGCGGATTTTTCCTGATCGTGTCTTCTATCTATTTCAAGGCATATATAGACAAGTCGATGCATCCACTGAACTCACTGAAGACCGGAAGCGGGCGAACGGACGCCGGCGGCCATGTAGCAAATAGGGCCTGCTATTTGGATGTGACTCCTGCTCAGTCGCATTTAATTACTTTAGCGCTTGACCTGAATGGACGGGACTGGACGTACTAAGTTGGGACGACCAGCAGGAGAAACGGCAGCATCAGTAGCTGTTATCGGAGAGGCAGTAGAATATATTGACGCTTCTTTCCTTCTCTCAGCTAATTAATGACTAATATATGTAGATAGCCGTTAGGATGTGTGCCTTAGCTTGTATGCCTTTGTGTGTCGATTTAGCCACGCACAAAAGTAAGGCATTCTGCATCAGATTTACGTACATATTGATGATATAAGGGGAACTGGTTAGCTGGCTAAGTATCGACGACCGGTTGTCCGAAAACTACGTACTACATGAGACAGAAAAATATTACACATGTGGAAAGGACGACACCAATTTACAGAGTTATTATATACGTTAACAGAGTAACGGAAACAGCAAAGACCGAAATAGAAATTATGTTGCACACAAGTATACTCAATCGGTATACGTGGATGAAGAATACACAGATTAATAATAATTGAGGCTCCAGAAGGTTGAAATGTGCCGCTGTTATTTTAAGGAGAAGATTTATTGAGTCACGACTAAGACATCAAGTAAAAAAAAGTGCGAAACGGTTAAAACACAAATAGTTATCTGTAAGACAATTAGAGCCGCCCGGTTTGTTTTGCCAGTTGATTCTCAGTTAAAGCAAAACTGTTGTTTTACATCCGGTCGTGCCGTTGGGCATTTCATCATGCGGCTAGCTGACTCGAAGCAAAGTCTTTTTTGTGTTCGAGTTCGAACCCAGGCCGCAATGGGTCCCTAATATTAGCATGCATTGGTGAGTCGTATATTCTCCACTGTGCGACGCTGGACGATCGCAGGGAGCTAAAAGGCAGCAAAGCCAGGCTCTGCGTGCATTCACTGAACAGCAGACGCAGCAGAATCACCTCATCGGCGTCACCATATAAACACGACATGCTTGCCTAGGAGTGCAATGGTTCCACCATCATTAACAATGGCGCCATTCGACGACAAAGCATGCACTTCGTCATTTTTTTAGCGCTACTGCTTCCCTCTGTCCATTTCCTTGGTCCATTCATTCATTGACAAAAGAAAAAAAACAGAATCTTATTGGAGACGTCGACTGCCACAGGGGTAGCCAGGCCAGCCATCATAGACAGCGGCACCGCTCACAATTTTTGCTTACGCGCCAGTTGAATCAGCAACCCAGCTGCTTTTGCATTTACCGAAGAAAACCAGCATTTCCAGTGGTGTGGCAGCTAGTCAGCGACACTTGTAGCTATTGTCATCCGCGTCTAGTCGATTTTGTTCGTCGTCACTGTCGTTTTCAGAATGTATCGAGCGCTTCTCTCTCCATGCAAGAGGAATTTTCTCATCCACTCTGTCTACAACGCACTGCTGATCGCTCTGGCGGTTTGTCGCTGCAAGTCGCCCAACCAACGCTTGAGAGAGCCTTGCTGGCTGTTAGCGATGATATGGATAAGTACAAGTCGATAACGCGGCATGTCTAGGCCTTTTTCTAACTATGCAATAACAACTGCCTCTAGTGATTATGCGACAAATGCCGACACCGTAAATTATCAGACGAACGAGAAAATTATCGAGTGAATAAACGTTAGCAAACTTACACTGAGACCAATCAGACCACGAATCTCTGACTAATGGACATTATCAAGAGTACGACTACAGACAAGTAGAGGGTCAAGGGTCCACCGGTCAGACGAAGATACGATCAGGTTCAAGCGGTCCTGAAGGAGTAGAGGAAAACTCCAGGGGCAGCTGCGACGTAATGGAAGGAAACGGGACCGAGAAGGGCCGAACATCGAAGCCAGATTAGGGCTATGGAATTTTCTGTAAAAGAAGTGAGTCATTTGCATCGGCGTCAGTGCGCCGAGACTTAGCATTACCACCGCGCATCACCAAAGTCGTCGATGAGGCCCTGGACTGTTGCAATACAGAGGCGGCGTCCGAGATAGGTCCGACGACCGGCAGAGGACCGGCTTGCGCCGCACAACGATGGAAGGGCTTGCACGGAAGACGACTCAGACCTGGCTATTTTATATATGACACTACGGTTCTTGTATGCTTTTTTAAAGCGGCTGTCTGCAGCTTCTTCAATTCAGCTCTACCGCCCCTCGTTTTCTTCTGTTCTGTTCTGCGTTCACTCTGCAACCATGTCGGTTTGAGTCAATAAATTAATTTTCACAACTTTCAGAAACCGCCTACCATCGGCGCAAAGCGAAATAGTAGTATTGAAGAGGCAATACGGAAAGCCGTACGCAACTATAACCCGACCCCAGTTTCGGACCCGTAAAAAGGGCCAGACCGCGAGGCAGGACAACACATGAAAAAAATCAGAGCAACAGGAGAAAAGATTTCGCCCCTCGGAAGGCCGTGTCAAATTTAATCATTGAAAAATTCACTACACCGATTCGGTATTTCTACCCGGGACCGTGGCTGACTCAAAGACGGATTGGAGGGAAAACAAAAGTGGGAAAGCTCCAGATATATGAAAGATCTTCACGAAAGCAATGCGACCAGGTGAAGCAAGGGCAGGAAGGCGAACAGCAGGAAAAATCATAATAGGAAGATGCTAGGTATTTAATGCTAGTCATGTCGTTATAATCGTTCGAATAATGAAGACTAGAGCTCCGGAGCATTGAATAAATGCACACAGAAATAGCACCTTGTGCAATATCCTATCACTACCATTTATGAAGCACTACGACTGAGAGATAGAACAGTTAACATTTGGATCTTACGCCCGATGCTACTGCCTTTAGGTATGATTTCTACCGGTCGATGGCTTCATTCAGTACAAAACTAACCATATATCTAAGCCCGGTGCTTAACCTAGAACCCAGTATACCAGGTGTGTGTTGTCAGGAAAACACGTTACCGAGGAATGATCACAGGAAAAGCCGGCAATTACTGCTACCACTGCCACTATTTGTTAGGGCTGTCTCCTCAGAACAAACGAAGTCGAAATCCTGCGCGAACGAGAATCCTTAAAAACACTTAAGGTGCGCGTTGACTTGATGTACGATCTTTTAGATGTTCATCATCTCGTCTAACGTCTCGTGTAATGGAAGCTTCAATGAGCTTTACTCAATTCTAAGCTCGAACAGAAAGTAGGCTTGTTAGACGCCACTGTAGTATTGTTGATCGTTCCCATAGGATGCGGATCTGTGTTTGCCTGTGGGGTGTGACTAACCAGCCCTTGGTGTCCTTATGGAGAAGTCTTCACACGCAGGTTGCAGGAAAGACCACCACTGTTGCGAGACAATTTGATTGCTGCGTTAATGTTCATGATAATAGCGGCACATTATGCATTCACCTCGTAAATATCTTGCTGGCAGTCGCTGCGAGATGTACAGCGACTACTCATGGGCTTGAGAGCGCACGTCGCGGCGGTGAAGGCAGGCACAAGCTGAAGGGGAAGCACGGTATTCAAATCCTGCAAAACATGCGTCACCTACCAACCGCATGATGCTATGAGATAAGTATTATGCGGAAATATGTTATGCTTGGCAAATTCGTTCCGAGTCTGTATTAAGACAAACGTATACCAAGGATGACCAAGTGTTTCGAAATAATCGTATTCATATTATAAACAGCCCATGCCCATTGTTATTGGGTTTTTCATTAGTCATTTTCCCCGTCTTGCGCACTAAAGAATTAACATTAAAAACATGTTTTTTTTATTATAAAACTGACCAAGTTTCCTTGTCCAATAGGCTGCCAACGATAACAGTAATAATAATCTGAACAATAAATAGACTTAATAATGAATGTCAGCGTTTTAGTTTTTCTTTTAAGATACTTAACAAAATTGAAAATAAAAGCTTGCACCAGATTCTAACAGTTTTTCAAGAAAGGCCTGTCAGAACAAAACATATTAATCAAAATCTGTGTGGACCGCATCGATAAAACAGAATGTAACTATTATTTTATATCCAGACGCTCTCTTACTTAGATATAATCACGTCTCTTTTAGGCAAACGAATGGGAGCACCTTGTTGTGCTTTTTAACTGACGTACCAAAAAACACAGAAAAATTACTGGGTGCGCCCATTTATTCGCATTTGTAATTACTAGGTATACACAACAGGCTGCATCATTTATAGCTTCAATCACAGCCCAAAAGTAACCTATACTTCATAAACAACTATATCATTCACGTGCGCCGTATCAGTACGTGAAGGCCGATCCGAATTTACCTATAAATCGCTACCTATAAGCCAATTACGTACTGTCCAGCTAAAGCAATAACGACACAACTACCATCACAACAGCTAAATATGATATGACACAGTATATCATTGGCTCTCAAACTGTTGATGGCTCAAAAAGTTGATGAGTTAATCCGGCGTAATCGTTGAAACGGACGCCACATCGACCCTAGTTGGGTGCGGTAAACCACGAACAAGTTACGGCCGTGATAATCACGCAGGGGCATTGTAACGAGAAAGGACAATGGTGAGAAAAAGGTTTTGGCTGGTGCATGGCTTTCTTCCCGTGTACTTCTCGTTTATATTAATTACTAGGTCAGCCGAACCTTAATGATCGGTGGCTTTAGAGTTTCAAGAGTACACGCGCTCTGGCCCAATTTGTGCTCACCCAACATACGCATGACTCCTGCTATTGAAACACGAACAAAAATAACAACAAAAGCGTCGACTCCAAGCCATCGTATTTATCTATCTATCCTTCTCGTCCCTGTGCGAGCAACCCCCAATTTTTTTTTTCTTTTTTCGAATTAACGCATCTGAGCAAGGCACGAATCTACCGACTGCACCCAATTAAGGGCAAATGTTAGTAATAACCAATTGTAATTAATGACACAAACATAAGTATGTGTTGAGCCATGCATTACGGCGAGCTTCTAAGTTTTAGGGTAAATGTAGTTCTAGACATACACAGCTGCTTGACGAGTTACCGTAGAGCTTGAGGTAAGTTGGCTGTTTCAGTCTGTCTGTAATGACGTGAGACCTATCGTGCTTCCTGTCATATATACTTTAGATGCAATGGCCCATATAGGGCCACTTCGCCTTAGATTATATGGCTCTAGAGCGGTCACGTAATATAGCTTGATATATATTTTACATAAAAATCATTCATAAATTTAATAGACTATTAGGGTATGTGGCTCAATAACTGTGACAGAAAAATGAAGTGACTACTATTAGTTTTCTTAAAATGTAAAAAAAAATACTTGGCTACCCCGATTGATTGCATTAAACACTTGGACTCATATGCCTCTGAAAACTACTAAACGCCAATTAACACTGCCTTATTTTTTAAACTAAGTAACCATACAATTAGTATCCTACTAAGTACGAGTGATATATGACACTAAGTAACCTACTTAGTATCATGTATCACTTGTTTATTATCTGATAATTGCGCCTACCCTTGCTAGTCCGGTTGTTTTACAGAACTGTTTGTTATATATTACTATAAATTTAGCATAATGATATCACGGTTACTAGATAAGGAGTATCCAAAGGAAACTGAGCAGCTCCACTGAGAAGGTGAACGAATGATAAGGACAACGACAAGTTATCTGAATAGGAAGGGGGAGACAGAGAAAGAGAGAGAGGGAGATCCATAAATGAACAAAATGAGCTTTTGTTAGTCTAAGCAACAGCAAACTCAGTGCTGCAGCTCGTAATTGCCGCGTTACATCGTCGCAGCAGCAGCAGCAGAAGTTCGCTCTTTCGTCTCAATTTCGTCCGCCTGCTGTTCGCTACGTGTAGTAGCATTCGTGCGCGCACTCATAACAGTCCTAATAGCACCTATACACAGCTGCATATACTCCTAAACCATTTAGGCCCTGGACGCCGGCACTACAAATTGTTGCCAGGGCTGCTGTGATCACTACTACGGTTACGGGTAATGGAGAAGACAACGCGGTCGCGCTGTTAGGTGAAATGCTGAATTCGTAAACAGCAGACAAAATGCGGACGGCGCAGCACCCATCGCAACCAGACACAACAAATACGCGTAGAGGGCGTTCCCGACATTCCCCCCTCTCCCACCACTTTCCTTTTGATTTGCTCTGACTTTTGGCGCCATCTTATCTACCAAAGACGGTTCTACCCCACATTGTTGGTGACTCTCGGCTATCACACAAAGTACATCTACGTACCTACGTACAATAAAACAGAATTCCAAATTAAGTAGGACAGAGGTAAATACCGGATTCAGCACCCAGGAGCAAAGCACCGCGATCATCGTCTCTCTATTTTCGGGGGCTTATCTCACTTTTTGCCCCTGTTTCTTTTCCACTAGCTAATGTGAGCAACAAAAACAATAAAACATCAACAACAATAATTTGGCAAGGTTGTACGACTGGGTCTACAATAACAACATCAAAGAGAAAAGCATAAGTAATAATAATGTCGCATTTACTGCCGTACCATAACTACGGCAAGAGGAATGCAAAAAAAAAAACGCTGATTATTACCACACGATGTTTAACAACGCAAAAAAGCTTTTCTACGCTCATCAAAATAAAAGGATTCAGACAAGCAAATATATTCTGTGTGTGCGCTGTGTTAAGTAAAGTTTAGTAGTAAAAATGAAATAAATAGTAATAAACAAAATTATTTAGCTACTTTTGAGTGGTCTACTTTAAAATTATTGTTCTTATTCTTAGAATAAAAGACTTTCAGGCTTCTGGTAAAACTGAGTAAAAAATATCTAAATGAAACAGGAGACATATTAGAATAATACTAATAATAGGTGTAAGCGCAAACAGTACAAAACGGTTGCAAAATGGCTTTTAAACGAAAAAAAAAAAAACAATTCGTTACAGGTATCAGTCACCAACCAAATGTACCGCATACAGGTCGATCTACCCAAACGGGTCCGACAGAGTTCAGTATTGTACTTCAAAGATATGGACATGCAATGTAAACACCGTACAGCTGCCAGCTCGATGGGTATTAACTTCTTCATCGTTCGATCTCCGCTTTGTTCCAAAACACTACTTGGGCTCGACGTGAACTTACGTGAAATAATACGGTTCGGAATTTCTAAACAGGCTATTATTGACAACACGATCAGGTGTTTGCTCGTTACTGATGTTCGTGCCGAAAGAGTTAAGCCTCTTTTCTGGATACTTTACCGCCCACTCGATCTAAAAGATTATTTGGGAGAGCTTTTAGTACATCTGTATGGATGTGGCTGAGTCTAGAGAATGATGAGTTGTGAAAGGGGAGGCAAGCGAGAAGCGTTATGAGCCATGTTAAACGTAAGAAGGCCAACAATAAGTACGAAGAACGACAAATAGATAGAATATCAAAACCAATTACAGTGGCATAATGAACTGTTAGTTAGTTAACCCAGTAGAAGTAGGGTGATACAGAATCGAGGGACGAAGGTGTTTCAGCTCACAGAATACGTATTCCTTCGCATCCGATAAAAGTACTTTCTTTTACAGTCACCGAATTTTACATTATGCTTATCGGCGGCATGGTACTGCGATGTGTGAAAACCCGTGTAATTTTTAATCGAAAGCCGTGAAAGTAGGTAGGTAATCAAATGCAGCTAAACAGAAAGAATGCGTGGCGGACGGTCTTTTCCATACATTTTCGAGTAATCCGAAGGTTGTGCTAGTCACTTAGAGATTTAAAACCAAACGTTTATTGACCTACTGTCGATTTATTCACCTTCTGCACACGTAAAACAACGCAGGTGTCACGCTTTACAGGTGGCCAATTTTTATAGAATTTATCACTTCTTTTGTCAGTGATAGGGTTGATCCACATTGCCAAGTGGCTTATACCAGAAGCGGTTACGCGTGCCATTATGATCATGAAAATTAGCGTTTGTTTGGTGTTTTTTGTTTATCTACAATAAATGAGCCTCGTTTGCCAGCGATAACACTTGAGGTGAACTACTTTTAGCGTAATGTAACACATTTAAACAAACAGAAAAGAAAGAAAGAAAAGGGAAGAACAAGCGGCTGGCTTTAATGTTTCCTTTTTTTCTTTTACTTTCTGCTGTCGATCGACGGATCGAATCCGCTGCTACCACCAGCGAAAACCGGGATGAAATCAGTTGAAAGATGGATCATCCACGCCCGCCTATAAGCACTATGGAAAATAGTCTGCGGTCGCTGACTCGAGCTTTGGGCAAACTCGCTGTATTTGGCCAAACAAGAAAGCGCCAAAGCAAGATGTAAACGTAGAAACGCTTGTAATCAAAATAAGCTTATATATAGGAATTGTATATACTGTAAAGAAAAAGAGAACACGGGTAGTTAATTATTATTTTTTTAATACGTACACTGAAACGACTAAAAGAAGACTGGTTTTTTTTAGCATATTACCGTGTTCTAATTATTATAAAACTGTGATGCTATATAGTGATCGCCATAACCAATCTAAAAGTGGGAAAAAAAAGCTCCTTAGACAAATAGAGTTTTTATGTTACCATACCAATATAGCCCGCCGACCGAAACAGTAATTGGTTCGATGAACTGAATATATCACAACTGACCCTTTCTATAGCGGAACGCTCCGTTCACATCCGCTTCTAAAGAACGGAATTTTGAATGTAATATAGTCCCATAGAATTATAACGATATTAGGACTATTTAGTTTCGAATCAAAGAAGTAATCCTTTTGATTTAATAAGTCAAACCTCTAGAGACACATCAGAGTGCTCGTGGTACGAACTACTTTAAATCCAAATCAATCTATAAATGCGAATACTTATCATAAAGAATTTTGTTTACTCTCACATGTTGTGCCATGTGTGCTGTGCATGTGTTATTAGTACCCATTAAAAATATTCAGTGAGTACGTTTCCAAATTTAATACTCGACAGTTGTAAATGTCGCGCGAAGATCATACGTTGGCTCTGAAAGCATTCCCGGAAATTCCATGCGAAGCGCCCTAATTCTCGAGCTCACCTGTATGCAGTTGAATTTCCTTCGCTTTCTGTGCCCACAGCTTCATGCATATATGCAGAATCAAACTAGAGATAATTCGAAGACGATGAGGTCACCGTGTGCGTACCTTGCACTCGATGCTTGGTTGGGCAATGTTCCTGCAGCATGTTTATCCCACCCACTCCTCACCTGATTACTCCGTTGCAGATTCCCTTTGTCCAAGAATCCGTACTACATTGCCAACACGATGAGATTACGTGCCAAAGGGATGGTGGGCTTAAGGCCAGAAGAAAGAGCTTGGAAAAGGCCACAGAGCCTTCCCTGTCGACGTTCGCACACCAGTAGTTTATTCCCGTCCAAAAGTAGATGCTTAACGCGGCCCGGGATGGAGCTGTACGCTTCAGCGCTTCGTCAAGATCCACTTGGCTGAAGCTCGTGCTTGTCTGCGCCACTGGATTTCCCCATTCTTACGCATTATCATACGTATGAGCCTATGAACAGAGCCAAATACGTTAGAACTGTCCTCGTACAGACAGATGTATCTGCAAGCGACGACAGTGAAGTATTAGAACCAGCAGCAGTGTCTATGCACGAGTCGACTCAGTAGAACGGATCGTACACTGGTCCCGCAGCCGTGGACTTCACCACTAACTAGTACGAGAATACAGGATAGTGTTAGTAAATAGCGAGGACCAGACAGTCTCGAGGTGGAGACCGTCGAATAGCTCGACCAGTGCTACGAATCGGTGCAGTCGCAAGTCGAATCACTTCTCGGAAAAATGAACCCCATGAATCGAGGTTCCTACGTCACCGAATACTGTAGACTATCAACCAGTTCACATACGGGATGTTTTCGAACGAAAAGGAGGACTGGTCTCTGGAGAAAACCGGGTGGTCTTGCGCGGTGTGCATTCGTGAAGCCAGAGACTAAGAACGAGAGCGACGAAACGAACATCGGAACGCGTCCCACAGGAAAATGAGCCCGGAACTTGTACTGCGGATGGAGTGAGAAAGCCACAATTCGAGTTCTGTGCACACTGCTTGGCAAAACACGGTCGAGATTATATATGCTAACATATATATACATCACGCACATCGATATATGCATGTGTATTAATGTTGTTACCGCCGTATAGCTGTGGCTGTACACTCGCGATGTGATATGTTCGGGTAACACACTTAAACGAGAAAGGTAATTATACGTGTATATATATATATATATACTACTTGCACTAACGTTGTGCACTGAATAGATTGTGCGACCGAGACGCGAATGAGCGCAAAACACATGAATAGATACATCCTCATACAACGGGAGCCTGATCCACGCACATATGCTGCACGTGACAAAAAAATCCCAAATAGCATTAGTGAAAATGCGGCGACCGGCGCTCAAGCTAGCGAAAACATTATTATCGCAATTGTGAATCGCAAATGCGATGTATGTGCGTGGTCTTAGATAAGTTGTATGGGATTAAAGTTTTTTGAATTCTGTAACTTGCTGAATTGCAGGAATCGTTGCTTAACGTACTGGAAAGTGCTCTACCAAGAAGTGTTACAACGCATCCATAAAGGTATAACCTGAAGTGTGACAAGCACTCACAAAGTATATACTTGGTACTTCGGGGATGGTGAGTCGTCAAAAACCAGTAGCATATACCGGCAAATGTATCTTTAGGCCGCATTTGATAGCTTGAAATGAGCACTCGTGAGAGATATATTTAAAAACTAGCCAGATTTCTGTTTCAATCAATATTAAATGTCTCGTAGACGACGTTATTAGTTTTCGACTACACTTTCGTTATTACGCACATACAGTTCGCAATGTATGAGAGAGACAACCATTTACAAACCCCTATCTGTACCGCAAACTTCTACCCCCTGAGATGTCTGATCACCCATCACCATGGCGCCGAACATTTCTACACAGTCTGTCTGCCTCTTATTATTATCGCGCTAAACCCACTAGTTAACGTTCAACCGTTCTGCAGAAAACTGCAAATTTCAATTCGACAACTGTTAACCATCTAATACATATGGAGTATCGTACATGCCGTACTTTTCGCACAGTAGAGCGACCTTTAGTAAGTGCAGGGGGTGTCACTCGACTAGGACTCGCCACATCTCGTCGAGCCCAGCTCGTCCCTCCGTCCTTCAACTTGAGAACCTCATCTACAGTGGGTGGAAGCGACTAGCAAGCCCAAATGTCGCAAAAAGTCAGCGACAATCTTCGTAAAAATGAGGTGAAAGCTGTTTCCGTGGAACGAAGAAGAGGAAGAAGGACGAAGGCTACGCGTCAAATTGTGGTAAGGAGGTCGCGAACTGTTGGCCGCAATCCAAGACCATTGAATTCGCAGGCGAGCCGCAGCGACCAAACGACCTTTCACAATGGGCAACTTCTGTATACTGCCGTGCCAACCGCGACCATCCTATGATGATATGACCATAGACTTTTATCTTCTGTACTGCGTTGAAGCCAGCAAGCAAGATCTTCCCGTGCTTGAGACCGTGCCACTACACGCACACTTATAGAAATAAAGGCATATAAGAACTTACACTCACTCACGAGCTTACAAGAACACCCGGTTACACGGCATCCAAAGCATAGAGCATAGTACGATCAACAAACGAACAATGTACCCAATCTTTTTTGGGGTCACTGAGGAGGTTTCTATTATGCTCATATTGGCAGTGCGGTACTTGTCCCGGAACGAATGCCAGTGCTACTTCGCACTCCTTTCTATAATGGTTCAGAATGAGATCTAGAGGATCCGAGGATAGTGGGCGGTACTTTTGCTTCTGTATGTGGGATGGCACTCAGGCTCACGGACGCACTGGACTCTAGTTGTGATCTTTGGCGTCTATAGGACCTCATCTCGGGTGTGGGTAATTCAGGCCAGCTTAACGATCATGGCAAACCATGGCGCATTGGAACCATGTGCTTTGGTTTATCAGTACTTCTTGCTCTAGTCATTACTAATCTAATATTGTTCGTACATGTCCTTCGTAGATTAACATGATAGCTAATTATTTGCTATACAAAGTACGCACGTACAGCTAGAACGTTTTCTTCCATTCCTGGTAATCACCGCTCAAATGGGGATCATAATTGTTGGCCATAAAATATGCCCTGGTAGGTTTGATCGAAAGTAGGGAGATATTTTTATTCAAACAATCTATTTGTACTCTAGATCATGCCACAGGCTGTACTATCTAGAAGCAGTTGGCTCTAATCTGTTGATATAGTTCTGGGAAATTAATGTTTTTGTGCTTTACCCTATTCAGCTTTCGATTATCCTTTACCCTGGCGTTCAACCTTACACATTGCAAGCCTAACAAAAAGTCTCTAAAAGAATCATGCATGTGTGAAGAACCTGTACCCACACATGCTTGCTACCCTCCTTGTTTTAATGCCAATTGGCCATACCAATCTCCTCGCACATCTGAAGGTTATTTCGACGACATCGCATCTACGTCTATTAACTACATGTCAGAAACTACTTAATGCAACTTAACTCAAGCAAGCTTGTTTGTCAAACATGGACGAATGAAAAGGGCGCGTGAAGGAAGAACTGATACGGACGACAACGTTAACTACAACAGGTCTACAAACATTCAGGTCGACAAACTCACTCTAAATCGCCAGAGATGGCAGAAACTAAGCTCGTGTCAATGACCCACCGGGCAGCCGATCATCGACACGGAACTAGAAAGCATACATATATATATCGTGAAATCACCCGCTAGGACCTGCCAGATCAAGCACATCTCACGACGTATTGACCAAAATGGCGTGTCGGATCCGTTAAATATCACTCACATATGTTAAACACTTAAGCCTATCCGCTCTAGTTTATTTTCAAGCATTTCTAACTTGCTAATTGTATACGTTACATATAAATCTGGCTATCATTATACGAAATATGGTTCATCATATCAAAATTCAACAACATTCAAATAATAGCGATAAAATATTGATTGGCTTGAGCAAACCTAGGGTTTCCACAGTTTAAATGTTAGGAGTTTTTTTTTTATTATTAATAAAAATTATGGGGCTAATTATAATAAATATTACGATTAGAATATTGTTGGCACCACCGTATAGCTATGGTTGTACATACGCAAAGAAAATAAAGCTTGTGCGTAGATCCAAAGCCTGTTTGATTGGATGTAAGATTTATCGAGCAGTAACCCTCAAGTCCATAACCTATACCATGAACGGCACACAGTAGCAAAGCACACCTGTGCGTCAATATGACAATGTTAAGGTAGAACGGATACTGTGAAAAGCGGCTGCAGTTATACATACAAACAATATAACTAAATCGTAACTTTTATTATGCTTTGCTTCTAAAGCTGTATCTAGGTAATACAACAAGTGCAATTTTAGGCACACGTCAAAAATGTGCCCACTGCAACCGATCGATTTACCGCGAATAACATCTCTGTTCGAGCCCTAAACCGCTGATTTCAGATGAGTCTTTTCGAAAGTTCTCTTTGCTATTCTACTGGTACCTTTATGATAAAGGCAAAATGAACAAGTAAACATCGGCATGTCGAGACTTGCTCAATGGATTCTTGCTTATACTCCGTATAGTGTCATCGAGCGAGTTCGGATCTGGGCTCTTTGGTGGCCACATAAGCTCATTTCAAAATACGTTTGTGCTCTCAAGCAACTGTCCCTATGAGCTAATGCACCACCTCGTTAGAAAAGCCTCTAAGTCCCCATTCAGATCGCGCAGTTATCTATGATTGCACGACAGCTGCTAGAACATGCAAATACACGTCTTCAGTGATAACTTCGTCCTTCTGAAGAAACTGGTGGCTTGGCCTTTGCTCAAACCAAGTTTGGTCACAGTGGGCACATCTGCTATACGGGGAGCCAGCTCGCGATCATACCTAAGGTTCATTTTTGCACTAGAGATTAAAAAAATCACTACAGAAAAATTGAGCGACCCGCTGTTTTATTGTCCTCGAAAAAAATTTTCTAACTTGTATGGCACATGGAGTGCACTTGAGGTCGCTGTGAAGAATCCGTTACATCATACGGACAAATTGCTTAAAAACATATTAATAAAGCCCATATTGAAACACAAAGATCATTAGACAGGCACTTTTGGGCGGCAGCAATTAATTTTTGAGTAGGTACTGCCATGGATTTTCCGTTGTGGCTGTGCTAGAACTTGCTTCTGCTTCTTTTGCGGCAGGATCTGAGGTGGAGGAAGTTTATACCCTCCGTGGGGGTTCATCTAGCACGTCAAGATTGGATAATAACTGATCTTCGTTAAAATTTCATGAACTGCTGTTTGGCGAGTTTGCTGTTTTGTTATAGAAAAGGCTAGTTTTCTTCTGGTGTCAAGAGCAGGGGGTGAACGCATGCCCGTTTCGATACACAGCCCACCAAAATCTGTCCCAATATTGGTGCCGTATCTTGTATTGTCGTTGTTAGTGTTACGTCTAAATGGTTTTTGTTCTTGTAGAGCTTATCTTTATGTGAAATTACGAAACCAAATTGAGTAAACCGATAGGCCATTCCATCGTCGTATACACTGCCGCATGTGAACGAAGTCGTTGTCCGGATAGAAGGTTCCGTAGACTTGAACGTCACTGACTGATGCTACCGCAAGCAAGCATTATATTCTACGTGTATAAATACATACATTAGCTACATGAAGCCTGCTACTAGCATGCGTTCAGGCCTCATTCAGAACACAAGGCCGGCGAGCTTTTTCTATTAACGCGCTGTAACCGGATCGTTTCCGGCGTCTCGTCCAGCCGCATAGCTGCAATGCTGAAATTGATATTACTTTCGCTGAAGCAGCACCGCCTTTCGTTATCGAAGTGTGTTCTGTGCCCCGTGTGCTGAACCGGGGCATCTATAGAGTGTAGGGTGCGTCAAGCACACGATGACATCGGAACTCTCTTTTTTTGGTGACCACGAAACTGACGCTAAAGGCAGAACGAAGAACCTTACTTACTTGCCCAATACAAAAATATAGTGGTAAATTACCTGCACTTAGAGCAGACAACACCAGTTCAACTGATCGTTTGGTGCTCAACGAGTCAATACAGGCTGATACATTAGTAGTAGATCTTTATCATCATCTAGTGATCAATTCAAGTGACTCTACAGATAGCAATAAATCAACAGTCTGTTGCTGACTGGGAGTGAAAAATTAGCACTGGTGATGATACTAGGTGGTAAAATGCGTTCCGACAACGACGGCTGGTATTTCCTAAAATGCTAGCAAAAGTAGATTTTGTCAATGAAAGGCGTATTGAGAAGGATTGGTTCCGGTAATCCATTACTTTAGGCACTTATATATTGGAAAATTCACATTTACGGCATAAGCTCTAGTTGTGAAGCAAGATCTCACAGGTGTTCAAGCGTCTGCTAAACGATAATTCTCCGTTCAGAACGTTTCGATGACTCAGACTAGCAACCCAAACAGCAGATCACGTCTCAGAATCTCGTTTCTGTTATGTAACGTTATTTGTGTAATGTATGTGCATACAGACTGCGCTGATTTGCCACCACAGGATTCGGTATGATATATAAAACAATATGCCAACCAAAAATCACGATCCCGACAAAATAGAAAACGAACCGTTTCCGTAGAATTGAAGTGTGTTACTTTTTAGTCAACATCATTTTTCGAGCACATTCGACGTTAGATCGAGCGATTATCATTATTATCCTAATGCCCCATCCGACGTCCTTTCCAATATCGTGTTACACGCCGACAATCAGGGTACTCGATCAAAGTTTTAATTTGATTAAACCAAAAAAATAGCGAAGTTCCCGCAAGTCCTAGACAATGCTCTCATTTGCATAGTAACTAGTACTGTCATTGTTATGGTTTTGTGTTTATTGTAGCCAGAAAAAGTATTTCATTCTTCTAAATAAACAACTTTGATGCTCCGGTCTTTTAATGTTTCCGTTTTCTTTTTCAAAGCAAAATGACGAGCACGATTCCTCGAATTTCACAATATTATTGCTGCTTTTGACAGTAGGGCAATCGCCATAACTATAACCACTTAGTGATCATGATAATGCTGATGACGACGGCGACAATGATAATCTGAGCTTGTTGAAAATAGAACAACAACCGATCACAATCCGTCGACAAAGAACACACACAGAGATACAAAAAACTGGGGTTCTATAAAGGAAAAAAAAGTCAAAGTAGTCGGTAAGTGAAATGTCATCAGGCTGGCGCAGTACAGACGTCAGCGGCGGGAACCGCGCCTAAAAACAAACCATAGCGCGGGCTATCCAATAGTGTCGTGATCTGCTCCCTTAGATTCGTCTGAACGGGACTCTTCCCGCAGTAGTGATCCTCCATAAAGCGCAAACGGCTTAAAAGCTCGTCTCCGATACCATCGCCTGTAAGGGCAACCGTAGCAGCAGTAATTGCAATGCCAGTTATACGATTCACGTCGTCCTTTAGTTAATCGCCGTCCAATTCGAGGTAGAAACGCAACCGCCAAACACGGGCGTGGGTGGTATTCACCACGACGGGTAGCAGTGGATAATAGGAATGAGAAAAACGCCTTCCGGGGATCGCCAGCGAATGCAGCAAGCCAACGAGCGGAGTCAGACAAAACTAAAGAGAACCTTCTTCGTTTATCGTTGTCCTGAGAACCTCTACGCGGCAGCTTGTGATGTAAAACTCACCACCTCTTCGCCAAGGTCCCATTTAGGGGAAATCTCCCCCGGATTTTTGTTACCAAGCGCCCTCTCGATAACGACAAACAACGTCGTCAGTATCACTATTAACCACACTGCCGGGCTTTCCTTATTGTTGTTGTTGTTGTCGTCGTCGTCGTCGTCATTATCATCGTTGTCATGGTTGTTGTGCTGACAAAAGCCGAACAGGAATTATTTTGAGCAAAGCAATGATAGAAACAGCAGTAGCGGTAGCCGGAAATTTTCTCTTTGGTACATCCGCGCTGTCATTCGTTTTCGGCCTCGAGCTTTTTTCTTCGTTGTCTTACTGAACCGTAGTTTAGTCACTCTTAACAAATTTTTATGTGATTCTGTTACCCAGACATTTTGCTACTACTGCTATTGAGACTATCATTGCTGGTTTTCGTTACTACGGCTCACTTATCGTTTTACCCTCTGCCAAGTTCGCTCAGTTCCTTACAACCCTTGACGTACATCCGCCACTTTGTAGTCACCATGTCGGTGATTTCTGCTGTGCTGCCGAACACTCCCTCCCCAAAAAGATCGAAAAACGCACGCGAAAAGAAAACTACTCATTGGCGGTGACGCTTGGCTTCTGTTGGCAGACAGTGGCTCCAAAATTTAAACGAGGTTTTGAGCAATGAAGCGTCGTGCGGTTAAAGGCGACTTACTCCTTTTTGAAAAGCAAGATTATGTGCTTAACGATGATTAGTTCTCGGAAACTATATCGCGGGCTGAAGGCGGTTGAGCTCTATGCTGGCCAAGCCTTCGTCAAGCGGTTCACGGGGCGGTATCAGGTAAACGGGTTTCGGCCCGAATCAATCTCACGCCAAACAGGAGATCGGGCAACTGTTGGGCAGAAACAGTGGTAAATTACTAATCGTATTCCTCTGCGTCGCAGTTCTTCAAAGTCACTGTCGTAATGTGATTCCCCCAGCCCTACATGTGCCGGCGTCTATGTGTGTCGTACGCAGTCGGTATAGCATATTACTTACCTCTGTCTACGATAACACTGGCAGCAGAGGTCATGTCTATAGGGCATCAAGCATCAACAGCATGAGAAGACTGGCGAAACTATGGAAGCGGCAGTGGCAGCAGCAGCTGCCGAAAAGCATTTGTAAAATTTGGAAACCAGAAGCCGTTTGTGAACTTGAACCTAATTGTAAAATCTGGTGGGCCGCAAATAATTGTTACTGTCATCGGGTAAAATGACTTCGTTTTCTTCGCAGCACGTAAAGAGTCTTATTCATTATTCCCTTTTTCTTCTGTACTTCACTGCTGACGTCAACGACAACGTTCGTCTGGCCGTCCCCAAGCCTTGTCCTTTTGTCGATGACCCCCCCCCCCCCCCAAGGTTCTACTCGTACCTTATTCTTTCTGTTGTTGCCGCCACATTCGTTTTTCGCTCTTGTCTTTCGCTCATAGAAGCTAACCTTCTGACGAGTGACGACCAGGTGTTTAGACTTTTCTGTTTCTTTTGTCGAGTCTATTCCGCGTGTGTCCTTGCACTGTTTCACCTTCTTTTTAAATTTCCCCTCCCAACCCCATTCGAGCCCTGATCTCCCATAGTTTTTCTACGTCTGTTTGAGTCTGTGTCCATGTGAGTGTGTGCGTGCGTGAAACGTATGTGTAGCATATAAACGGAACATACCATGCGGCGATAACAGTACACACGATAGAACAAGCATCTTTCAAGCAAAAGGGTTTGAGCTGCCGCCGGCATCTATCTTAGTTTGCCATCACGTTCGATCTAGAACTGACAAAGCAACTAGTAGCAGTGGCAGCAGCAGAAAAGCCTGAATACAAGTACATATTTTTTCATTTTGCTTTAGTTCTCCCATCAGAATTATATGTCGTCCAGATTTCGCCGGACATGTATTATTTTCCATGTAATTTATTTACAAAGAGGAGTGAAACAACTTTTTTGATAGAAATGATCAAAGGAGGGAGGTTATCAATTTCCAAATCCTCCAATTAGAGCTTAAAAAAAGAACGCGTTTAAAATGGAACTAGACGATTTGTTTTTATTTAAAAAAAAGATATAT
>NW_019211458.1:31128514-31297110 GCF_002443255.2 Varroa destructor | reverse complement strand
TATATTCTTTTTCCGTGCGTCAAAAAATACAAACGAAAAAAAATCTCATCTGTTAAATTATTGCATTATTTGGATTCAAATCGCTTCAATCACATACTTAACAAATTCTTCTTTCAGCATCCAATAGAAATGATTTAAAAAGATGCTCTTCTACTCCGGATGCAGATTTTTCCCACTTATATAATATGAGAGAAATTTTTCAAGAGAATATCAAAAATACGTAATATGATAACATCTACTTATAAAATACACTGATGTTGATCAAATTTAAAGTACATTTTTTCTAAAAAAAATATTAATGCATTTTTAATTTCACGTGTTTTTTATTATATCCTATGTAAAGTGAAAGTATAGAGATAATGGGATTATCTAATATTACTAAGCAAAAAATACTATAATAATTTTTCGAATCAATCCTTAGGTATTAGGGAAGGACACCCGTTTTATCAGAACCAAGCGAGAAATCTCCTTCAACGTAAAAAAAGAGGCTCCAAGGAGCGGCCACAGGATATTAGGCACGAAAAGGAGACTCGAGCCCTTCTATACAGAAATTTCAATCAGCATTTTTTCACTTATCTAAATAATTTGTTTCGATTGTATTAATTGGGCTAAGAAATCTACTGAAGATAATTGTGGGTGCTTTTCCCCGAGTCGCAGTACTTTTGTTTTCTTCCACGTATTATTTTTTCTCGTTGAGTTATATAAGTTGCTTGGTGAAGTTAGGTCGCAATGTAAGTTAGTGAAATTACAATGAATTTGTGTTTTATTGAAGATAACGCTTTTCGCAAACAAATGTGTGGTTGTCTAGAAGTATATGCCTCTAACATATCCGCAATAGAGTGCCTCGGAGTTACCCATATAAGTAAATACTTGTGTCCATTACTAGTATCAATGACCATAAATATTTGTAATGTTCGAGCCGTTCATATAATTGCTAGTGAAGATTAATAAAGTTGAGCAAAAATGTCTCATACTCAGTACTGCATGCTTTGAAAACGGTGTTAATTTATAAATTATCTACCTATTATTCAATCACATCAATGTATCATTTGATGTTATGTGATGAATGTTGTATGTCTAAGGCCTCTTAGCACTACTTTTAAAGCTGTACTGATGCAACGAGTACGTCGTGTCCTCCATCAGTTCTAAATAAATAAATAGGGGTAATGGAGCAGTCCTCTTAACACTGTTTAGCTGTATGATCGACAGTGAGCTTTTGGAGACTGGAATCGCTCGGTTCCAATCGGTCCTTTTGCAACGACCTGTTCACGGCCACTTGCTACGAATGCAGGAACCGACATGACCTCATATAACCAGCGGTATCTGAACAGAAAAAATAATAATTACCTTTTCTCCCGAATGATTCCCGGAACAAGGATTCTAGAGTAGTTTCCTTCGGCTGCGACAATATTCCTGAGAAAGTTTAACACAACTTAAACTCAATACTCTTCCAGCAAATAGGCTAATCGAATCTAGGATTAGCCTGCAGGATCAATGGAATAGGAGACCATAACTACATTTGACAGATGAAGAATTTATCTCTCGCGTAACCAACAATCACTCGAATGGATTTTCGAGCAGCTAATTTTTGTTACGTAACTGGAACATCGCGTTAAACGAAAAGGCACGATAATAACGATGATCAATAGTATCTCCGTAATTTTAATCAGGAACTTCATCAATAAGCACAAGCAGTTGTTGACTTGACGATTTTCGAAAATTATCAATGAATGCAATTTTGACGAAGGCTGAACTATCATATGGGTGTGCGCCGGTTCTTGCGCAACAAATAGTAATGGCAGATTATTTCGTCGATCGAGTTTGTATTATTTGTATAGTGTCCCAACTCTTTCGTTCCCCGTTGGTTGTTGGTTTGCTAAGCATAGTAATTTCCATCTGGCTTTAGATGAAACGACGACTCCTCAGAGAAGTTATACAAAAGCTACTTTTTATAGCCTGAGTAATATTATTATTAGTTCAAATCCGTAACGAGCGAAAACTCGGTTGCTTCTATTATACTCACATCTTTAACATACTCAACAGATTTTTGCTTGTAATACTAGCACGCTAGTATTAGTTTAATTATATCCGATATACGTAACGATATCAAGCCCTGGTGAATGTGTTCAACTCTTGCACAAAAACGAACAGTGTCACACCAAAGCGCTGCGGTCACGTTCATCGAGGACTTCAACGAGTTCTCGTGATAGATCAGTCGGTAACGTATTTAAGTAACTTGAGAGTCACATAATGGGTTCGAATCACCACTTGATGTTGAGAATTACTCGTCTGCAACGCCCAACGAACTATGTATCGCGTGCAAAATACGAAAATGGTTTTTAGCCTTCCACGCGAATAATTGACGTTATCGAAGGCAATCGAAGGAGTACAAAAGACGTTTTCAGAAAAAAAAAATTATATTCGGTCGTCAGCTAGATCTAAGAAAAACCTGCCATTTAACTCTCCTTAATGACTCATGCGTGAGCATGAGTCAGGCTTAATGAAAATCCGCTTATTTGTCACAGTAATTGTGTCGGTTAACATTGCTAGCTTATGTAAAGCAACGCTTTTCCTTCGTCAAACCTCAGCCTGGAGCGTTTCATAGCTTTCCTATTTGAAGTTTCTTGGATTCTGCACTACTACGAAAAATTACTTGTTAACTATGATATGTCTGGTTTTTACTGGGGTTTTCAGTGTCAAGCTCTTAACACTTAAAAGTAAAAACTCGAACCGCTCTAGCGAACGCTGCAGCAAGACGGTTTGTGCATTCTAGGCGCTATTGTTCTAAAAATAGTCCTCATAGCGGTGATTACAAAAGGCTGGATACAATTTAGGTGATGGCACATACGAACGAACGCTTTATCTAGCGGCATAACTCCTCCGAAACAAAAACAAGTTCTAGGAGCACTGCACAGAAATATTTTATGGTGAACATATTCGAGTAACAAGTCAAATAATCCAAATGTCAAGACAACCAAGAGAGTCGAATAATGTACGAATGTATAGACGGAAAACCTCCAAAACAAAGGATCCATTAGATTCGTAAATTAGAACGTTATATATCAACGGGCTTTACATGCGGCTAGGTCGATTTTTCATAAAGTTAATGAGTTAAGGAGGATGAAAGGTACTTGTAGGCTTAATTACTATTATCATTCCTCCTAACTACGTCGCTTGCAAAATTAAACCACATTTAAACAGTTGCAAATAAAACCATTATATCGTAATTTTGATGACAATAGTTTGATTGATTTGGTTCTACTTTTCAAGAGTGTTACGAGAACATTAATCTTTCCGTCGAAAACGAGTGAAATAAGAAGCTCGCACTTCTGGTTTCTGACAGGGTGCATCAGAGACCCGGTTATTCGTGGCAGTATAGACAATAGATCTCAACGACGATGTTACTGAGCTTTGTTGTAGCAAATACGCATGCGACAACAGGACACAGTGCAAGAAGTACTGCGTAACAGGCTATAGAAAGTAGAAAGGATGGCCGTGGTAACTGTTGGCTGTTAAAAAGGAGCGGCAAAACCTGCACTAGTGATGAGTCGACAACGATGGCTCTCAATAAGTATACTATTGCTGAGCCTGATAGTAGTGACGCATGTGTTTGTAGCGTCTGCATAAACCCAAAGAGGTGTCTGAGGGTTTCCTACCAGTTCTGCGCACGGTCACGTGGTACTGCCGCACTGCGCGCCTCTGATTACGTAGCGACTGCGACCCCATAACAAATGGCAAACAGCTCTACACCGACGGCCATCAAAGAACAAACAACGACAATCGCACGCAGAGTTCGCCGACAATGCCGTTCTGAAGGGGTTCAAGATCATCGGAACAGAGAGAACCAGAACGAGCGTTAAATGGCATTGATTCTTAAAACTTTTTGATGTTGGTCATTATGCATGGTAGATGTATTAGGAGTGTCCTCAATAAAGAAGAAAGGTTGCACCTGCAAACTATAATATCAATGTTAAAGTAGTCGGTGGAAGCCAATCACTTGCGCTATACTCCACCTGTTTTTTTGCCTGCCTTCAAGGCAAGAATACGGACATCAGATTGTTTTAGAGTCAATACTCTGAAATTACTTTGTAAATGGAAACAAAACATTGTCTAGCTAGGATTTTCCATCGAATTTTTTTCTGAAGATCTGCTCTTCAATAAGAGGTTAAACGTCTTTTTTATTATGCTTCCGTTTTAGACATTGCGAAGAGAGCCGTTGCAAACACAGGACACTTTTTTGGCCAGCAAACCAAAAAGTTATATATATATATAAAGATATATGTTATATCACCTTATGATATCTATCACAAATCGTTAAGCGGTAAACAATAAAATAGCTTTTATCCAATTATATAGTTTTTGTAGCTAAGAACATGTGTATATATAAATCTGATAATAAACGGAACACCACTTCCCAGCCAATACGCTAAATAAGAATCATAATAATGCAATAACTCGACCGGATCGAGCAGGCCTCTATATTTTTTTTGAGTTGCTTTTTTCTGTGCATACGCGGCAGGAAGACGTTTTATAGGGTAGATCGGTTAGGCTTTGCGCGGATCTCAGAAATATTATGGGTTTTAGAAAACTAATAACTGCTGACTGACTGCAATTAGAAGCAACTAAAATAAACGCAGTTTCATTTGAGTTTTATAAATTTAGACCGTGCCAGAGCTACAAGTTGTGCTTGTTTCATCTAGCGGTGGACATTTCAATCAACTGAGTATTACTATTATTATAATAAATGTTACCGTATATTGAATCTCATGTTATAGAAATCAGTGCTAGTGATTACAGGTAAGATGTACAAACGCGTCTTGTCATGCTTGCTGTTCTTACACTCCACTTTTAAGGAGAGTTTCCCATCTGTACATATGTTCTTTTCCCACGTCAGTGAGCGTAAATCGAAACGCAGCATATTACGTAGCACCACTGCCCCAACCGTAGCATTAATAACAACGGCAACAAGATGTTCTTTGTAGTGTTCCCTGCGTACTCCGCTAGTTAATTCGTGTTCACTGTTAGGATCTGACTATGGACTGATACATATATCGCAGCTGAAGATTACGTTTGTGACAGAAGGACACATCAGATGCCAGTAGATAAAACCCGTTCCACAATCTACCGTTCAGATCTAGCCAGTGAGTGAAACTTTCGTAGTTAACAAGGACGACAGCACTCATAACTCTAACACGAGCTTACAAGTCTATAAAGGATCTTATTCACAGCGTCATGTGCAGATAGATGCTCTTCTCAACAAAGGCGCCGAACTTACTGTCTTCAAAGCGGTGGGTACTAGGCGCGCTAAGTATTATGTAATTGGATAACAATGGCAGCAGTCGGCAACACCAAGGCGTGTCACAGTAGTATGAACAAACATGTGTTTGTGGCGTGCAGAGATAACTCGGCGCGATGCGGTAACTGACACCTATCGTTCTGTTTTCTGCTAAACACGACAGTTATGCTACTCCGCCAGTCAGTCGCTGGTGTGTACCCTAACTGCATAAAACGATTGTATTTTCCTGTCTACAGCTTAATTTATACATTTATTTTTTGAAGCAGCACTGTTGTTGCATTCTACAGTTGTTCACTTACCCCAAAATGACGTCAGGTGTCGGCTGACCAACTGTGCCCGTTGTCGTTGTTATTGATATATAGTCTGTCGAGAGTGTGTCTACAATTGCTGGGGTGCGCCGTGATACTTCTTGCGATGACGGCAATGGGCTTTCCGCCGCACTGCCTGTCGAACAAATGTGAATATAGCCCGGGCCAACCCGTCACAGAATCCCCTACAATCTGACGTAACAGCCAGTTGGCCAAACGCACTGTCGAGATCGTAACCGTTCAACGTACATTACTTTCATGTCTGGTTACGCCATTATTCTGCACAAACGAAGAGGCACTAGTTCGGAAGTTTACTAGTTCTTCTGTTAATTCACGTTGTAAACACCACATCTGAGTTGTTCCCTGCTCATTGTATTGGTACCCAGCAGCAGTCGATATTTGGCCGTATCTGTGTCTAGGAAAAGGTCTGCTGTGACCGTGCGTGTCTTGTGTATCGGGCGCATCAGACGATCCTGTGAAGGTGCATAGGGAAACAAAGCTAAATGGCCAGGTCGCCTACATGTTTCGACGATTCAATTTATGGGACGGCAGGAGAAGGGTGATAGATGAAAAAGGATTGCGTGGAGAGAAAAAACGGGTCCACTTACTATCCTCGATATAGCCAGGTGGTGGGCCGGCCGGGCACCACGATGTGGCGGGTCTGTTTGAATTCGTAGACGACCAGAGTCAATAGCTGCGGTGGCTATCGTTAAAAAGGCAGTCGCACTTGTGTTGATTATAAAAAAAACCTTATTATTATTAGTATTATGCGAATGCATCGAAAAACGTATGCGACATGAGTAGCAGGAGCGTAATGAAAATACGAAGAAAAGCACGTCAAGGCATGCGGTAAATATTAAGAGAACCCTGCTTTATGTTGCGAAAAAATTGTGGTGTTTGCTTTGTCTGAGATGTGGGATCAAGATATGTTTAAAGATGGAGTTGAAAGGTTGCTTGTGTGCACGACCATTTAGCTGGGACCAAAAACAGGTGACAATATTAACCGAAGTAAGTTTTGATTCCCACAGTATCACTGGGAAATGCCCCAATAAAATGATCTAATGAAAGGCTTTGGTGTGGTAGATGTCCCGGATAGGTGTCACCCTACGATGCATATGCCCCCAACGACTTCGTGCTTATTGTTACTATGCTTTTTTTTTATGGGCAAGAAGTAGCTGAGCTAACGCCCACTCTTTTAACTTGGAATCAAGGAAAAATACGACAAATGAGCAGTAACTAGCAGAGAATTGAAAAAACTAGAAATAGCCTTTCTGCATATATATATATAGTAATTCAGTATATGATCCAATGAACCAGTGAGCTGCTTACCATATAAAGACGCAGTGCTTTACGTTAATTAATAATATTATTTCATATTAAACGCATTTTGCGTCGCTGTGCCAGAACACATCATTAACAGCACACCACGTTTACTGTCCTGCGGTCTATGTAATGTACTTGGCAATGATATTGTTTCAACCAAAGATATAAGATATAAATACTTAATAATACCAAAAATAAGCATTTTCTCATAAAATTATACAATCGGAACAGTTCTACTAATGTAAAACATTGATACATAATTGAGAATGTTGTTCCGCCTGTAGGCGGATTGCAGAGGCCATAATATATCTTTGTTTTATTCGTTCTTGCGCCAAGTGCATTTGTTATGTTTTTCAGGTACCCTATGCATTTCGGTTTTGCAGATAACTTGATCTTTGCGATATAATAACAACAATATTGTATAAATAACAATAATTTTTCTAATTAATGCGCGTTCTCCAACGACGAAGATGTACGTGTCACATAATCAGTGTTTTCCTTTTACTTCTAATTTGTCTGTAACCACATCTGACTTAATGATTTTTATCGTTATATATATATATATTAATACACAATATGAATTTTGTATCGCTGAGGTTGGTTTACATAAATTAAAATTGCAGCAGTGCTAAGGTGTTCTGCTTTCATTCATTCAAATGCCGCGAAAGCAATTCAAAATGTCTCACGAGCTGGTATCTTGCTGGCGTAAGCTGTATTTTTATGTAACCATAGAACAAAGTTAGGCCATCTCATTTCCTTTCAAAACGGAGCAAAAACAAGATAACTTCACAAGGTAGTCAAGTTTTCTATTGAGTTAGTTTTTTCGTACCGGTTAAATTATGCGATTCACTATCGTTCGTCCGCTTCTAAACAGTTATATACATATCTACGGAATACTGAGTATATTTTTCATCACCTAACAACATGCAATGCAAACAATATAGCCTGTATGCGGCATCACAATTCTGACTAGTTAAACGCGTTGCAAAAAAGAATAATATCCCATCATTTGACTCAACAGCTACAACTACGGCCATGTTTTCGCGTGACATGAGAATGTACAATTGCGCAGGCGACTAACCATATATATTATTATACTAGCAATATAACTGCAACAGACTTATATTCTACGAGGTCCAACGGTGCTCCAGTGACAGACTTACATTCTACAGTTAAATTAGAGCAGAAAACGACAACTTTACTCAAGATCCGAATAGGCGAAAGCTGAAGGTCGATGATTTCTGATGAGTTCTATGATTAGCTACCATTTTTACTAACCAACTAAAGTAACTTGGACTTTCTTCAATCATAAATCAACAATGGATACAAAAAGTTCTGTGTATTCACCGACAAAGCTCACTAGCACATGCTGAAGAATACTGAACCGAAATAATTACATGAAACGGATATACATCATGTATAGAGAAAATTACTGTAAAGGAAGAAAAACATAATTGTAACCCATTGCATCAGCACATACTTTACTATTATTAACAGTCGATTTGAAGTGTTTTTTTTAAAGCACACTGAACTCATCATGTTTCGGTCTCTAAAACGTCGATGGAACTTAAATTGGGGTACAGATTAAATGTTTGACGTATATTTGATATTCATGACCTATCTACTCGCTGCCACCTTTGAAATAAAGGAAGTCGGATAATATTTGATTTACTAGGTTGTGCATTGTAGCAGCTGTAAATAAACTTTTTGTCCTGCCGCACAGTCCTCTTTAGATTGCCAGGAGTACGCTTCTTGCCAAATCCTACAAGTGCATGCTAAAACAGCACGGACGTGCGGTCCTAAAGTTTTTCCTTTATTGAGTCTTTGGCTGGAGTACGTCATACGCTCTGGAGTCTTTATTGCTATGCAAGGTTATGAAATGCGTACCCTTGTACTCGGGCAGTATACATATGTCATTGTTGCTAACAGTTTTCCCATCTCTTATGCTTCTGATGCTTCTTCCGAAAAAATCTTCGCACGGACGTGCTTGTTGGCGGCAATGAAACGTAAGAAAACGACAAAAAAAAACTGAAGAAAAGAGGCCTAATCTAGATAGAAGGATGGAGTGAAATAGCTCTAAGTGCGAATTAATCTTCCGTTTACGGCGTCACTCTTCACTAACGTCCTGCATTTAAATTACACGTGGAACTCGGCACCACGTTCGATAACATCCAGGTGAAAAATCAGCTGAGTGAGCCGAGTGTTTCCTGCACCCTTTAGTTCAACTGAATCGATGTCCTATCACAAAGAGATTGCCATTTTGAACCGGCCCTCTCTGGTTTTACCAGCTTGAAAAAGAAGATCCGCCAAATCACGTTAAACAGCGTTGTTGTTCTGCTTGTTCGAAAGCGGCTAATTGTGCAAAAATACATGTATTTGGAAAAGTTGGCCAAATGGATATCTCTATTTTATCACAGCTTAGGATTAGCTTAGGACTGCTACAGCAGCACCTCTAACTACACAACTATGGTTTTAGTGTGTTAGGGTTAGCTTTAAACTTTACAGATCGACGGGGTAGGAGGTTAAAAAGATATTGCCTGTTCTTGACTGACAAAAAGGGGGGAATACGATAACCGCTCATACCTTTGTCGGCTCATCTATCTCTTGAACCTGGTGTGCTTCTGTAAGCGAGGTAAAACTAAGCTGTCAAAAGATGGGAGACCATACTGTAATAATAAGACAGTCTGAGCCACAAAGTAAAAACGATTTTTACGCTTATCTCTTTGATGTAAACACACACCGTTTTTGCAGGTAAATGCTACGACTGCAATCATAATGCCTATAGATATAAGTAACCTACATGTTTTGTTTGCGCTTCTAACTAAAACTGAACTGATTAAAAACTCATTGAGATATTTTCTCAGGGAACTTTCAGTTCTTCAGAGAAAATATATTTTACTAATTTGAGTAATTGAAAAATTTACACGAGCCTTGCTAGCTACATAAGCTCGGAAGCCTAAACAAGTTGAGGGGCTGTAGGAATCTCCAGGATACGTTAGGATAAGGCAATGATGTACGACACAAAAAGTAGAGAAAAACGTATTTTCTATTTAATACGTCCCAGTAGACAAACAGGCACGTGGAAACGCAAAAATATCAGATTATGTAGTGCCCTATGAAATTAGTCTGTCAAAGAAGAGGATAATATGCAGGCCGGTCGGACATTTGCCATTGATTGGCGTGAATACGAGTAGAGCGCTGTTTTCTGTCCAAATGAACCTGTTCTTAATCATTTTGATTCCCAGGAGTCAATGCTAATACAACGAAACTGTGGTATACATAGGAATATTTAGTGAATGAGCATAGTGTAACAATTCCACCTTCAATAATAGTTTTTGAGAATCCCATGTTCGGTCCCCAGTCATTATTAAAACAGTCCGACTATCTGCCTGAATAGCAGTTTCGAAAACCAGCGTACAACAAATACATATCGCTACACACAATTAACATATGCAATTTATGTTAACCTGTTTGGATTTTCGGGTAGTTTTAATTGGTACATAATATAGTCTAGCAAAAATACATGAGTCGGATAACATTTCAATACGATTAACATTGTGGACTTGTCTGCAACGTACAATTATTAGTATCATTATTATACACAGGGGTTCTTCTAAGCCCTTTTTGACGGAAGTACTTCAAAAAAATAATGTACTAAATATAATTTTCGATATGCGAATCGCACAATGCATCTACTAAATGTAGCGTACTGCACCTCCTATCACGGCGGTACTACAGTAATCTTCACCGATCTGAATATTTATCTAGTACTCTTCCATCTGTAGGCTATAAGAACCACTTAAAGTTTCCCCCTTCGTTTCCCCTCCTTCTCTCTTCAGCAACAGCAGCAGTAGCAACTGTCACGTCGCGCTCTTGGCATATGCGCATTGGTAAACACATCTCTGGCCAGCTTTCCTGCCTTTATATACACTCTGTGCACGTATCTCTGCTGACGCTGGGTCAATGTCGTCTCTACAATCGGACGACTGCCGTCCGTCTAGCGCTTAGCTGGCATCCGGAGAGCTGAGAACCTCCGGCACAAACCTAAATTGTTCCAGCAACTACATAGGATTGGTCATTTGGTAGCTGAAGTATGTGGCACCTGTAACTGCTGTTGGTGCCGCCGTTGGGCGGGACCTGGCCTGAGAAACCAATACGCCGTGTGTGCGTGTAGTTTACTGATGCCATTAGAGTGGCTAGCAACTGCATACAATGCTAAATGGTGTTACTATACGGCAGTCTATACGGAAATTGCGTTCAAGCTGACGGCATAGGCTGGTGTAAGTGAAACGTGTTTTAGAGACGAATGACTCAGGGATGACAGCTCACTTACTTAAAAGAAGGTCTTTTTCAACAGGAAATGTTAGAGCAGATTTGGAAAGGCTATCGTTTGTACACAATCTGAATTCCTCTACAGATCGGTTTAGTTTAGTTTAGATGCTAGCCATGTTATTTTTGTAACAATGCTTAGAATAAAAGCGGCTCGTCACAGACGCATTTTGAAGCGACAGGTTATATCTTGATACATGTAATTGCCAATTGATTGATAACAATTAGTCAACGTTTAGAAAATGCTTTGTTTTAAAACATGCTGGTATAAACACGAGGTCAGCATTGTAAAATTCGCCTTGGTTACTGTCCTCCTACGCACTCTCTCAGCTGTGTTGCTACTCAGATCTCGCTCCTAAGGTCCATTGATTAAATATTTTTACCTTCGTATTCTCGAATTTAGAACAACACTTTGTCGTATGTTTCCCATTCAAAAAGCATCTTTAGCATACCAGCGATGTCAAGATTTCTCTGAGTGATTTTGTCAGTCTCAGCGACTGCTACTGCTACTGTCGAACCCAAAACGAAAACCGAATTCGACCTTGAAAAGTCCGCCAAGAGATGAACCTGTATCAATGGGGCATAATTTCACTGTCTTGACAAGTTATTACATCTTTGCGAAAACGAACATACTGATCGAGCATCTGCTGTTCTACACAATTCATACATGTATGAATAATATGCGTATCCAAAAGCAGTGGTGATATTAAATGTGTTAGATAGAAGAGAGTCTAATTATGCTGTACATTGTATAGGTTACTCGCAGCGCTTGCAACGGTAAGCTTTATTTTTTTTACACTATCTGTTACAGTGGTCAAAAAATAAAATCAGTGCACGAATCCATCACTTGTAAACAACGAGCGAGTTGGCTGGATCATTTCATCACAACATTTGTCAGACCTCAAAGCAAATACTGGGATAGGCCATTCAACGGACTCTTGAAGTCTCATCGTAAAATTGAATGGCTTGAATTTCGCTTGTCATTAACATAATACTCTCCGATTCGAAATTATACACTGGAGCATGCAGACCCAGTCGGTCGGCTAAATTCAAAGGCTCGTCCTCAGATGAGATTTGTAACTGTGCCTACGCAGGCGTCCTGTTGCTTAGCCCCTTAGATTTAAATGAAATATTCATCCGTCACTGATCTATTAGTTTAAATGACTGATTCATCTGTTGGACTTCGTGTAATCCGCGTACAAGATTCCAAAAGTTCTACAATTCCCTAAGGCAGAACTCTTCATATGTTCATGATCATCATGGCTTGTCTAATACAGGAATACGTATAGACGATATGCTACCTGTGAGTAGCATCTCATAACGAGCAACTGTGATGCTATAGCCGGCACGAAGCGAGAGAATACTACACAGCTAGTTCGCAATAAAGGAATATTGAATATAACGTGGCGAAATTATAACTAGAGTAAATACACCACCGTGTATCGTATGAAAATAAGTTAATTATCGTATCATGTTGAAGGTCACCTAAGCGATGCGTATGCGATTTTCTAAACACATATAAATTACTAGACCGCGAGGGCTGGCGTGGAAGTCTCGTGGAAATTCCGCATGTCAATATTTTCAGAAGCTGTTCGTACTCCTGTATCGTAGTTTCAACCTCTCCCTGTCATTCACCAACGATAAACAGCTGAATGAAGCGATTCGATTGCAAGAAAGGCGTCTTTCTCGCTTACTGGTGCTTCACTCGTTCGATGGCCTCCCGACTAAGGGTCCTGAAGCGAACGTGAGGGATCTGTCGAATAGCTAGTTCACTATTACACGAGGCTGCATAAGACGCCACTCACACATTCGACTGCGACTCGGAGAGGGAAATCTATCCGCACTGAAATCAAGCGTTCGAAAACCTACTTTCACAATTGCTTTAAGGCTAAAGCAGGATGAAATGCTAGCGGCATACAGCTTCCCTCGCCGCTAAATCCTCACTAATGATCAACGGGAGCTAGGAGAGGTGTCGCCTAACTCGAAATGATTGATGAAGGAACTTTACTGCAACACCACGATAAAAACAGGGTGAAAAATATTAGATCACTGAAAAAAGACTGTCGGATACATTTCTCACTCACAGTTGTTTGTTAGAAACAAAGAATAACATTCGAATAATTAGATTAATGAGAACGAAGTCAACATAGGAATACAAGAGCATAAAAAAGGTCGTTAACGTGCATTAAGTATGCACCAAGGCTGTGTGTTAGCCCCTTCACGAATTATGTTATTTTGATTGTCGTCATGTGCAGTTCACAAAGGGTCTCTGAGTAAAAGCTCGATTATTGCTCCTTCGTTGTATCTATACTCAAGCTTTACCAAGCATGAACCTGACCGTTTTGAATTTTACGTCCGGTAGCGCTGTTAGAAATTCCATGAGATGGTTGGTTCTCGGTAGGAAACAAATCGTGTGTTTGAGCCCGGGTCCTGGCAACGTAGGCCTGGCAGGAGCGGGCATAGAAATGAACGCACAGTTCACGTGCAACTTTGCTATGGTGCTGCAAATCGTGGAGGAATCTATATGAAAACGTCTATGTGACCAAGTATGCTCGCACAGGCGTAGTCGCCTCTGACGTTCCAGATTGGATGCAAGCCGCTAAGGCGCTACTGAAATGCGTAACTTAGATAGACATCTCTTCTGGGGATCCCGACCGAATATCTTTTTGAGACTCACGCAGTATATGATCGTGCTAAGGTTTGCTATTTCTGTTATTACAGCTGCTGTCGATACTATGAGCACGGTGTATCAAATTGGGACTGTATTCTAGAGTTTCGACAAAAGGTTATATGGCCGTGTAAATTAGGTAAGCAAACTTCTTTAGCCAGCTCTCTTTTTCGTTACGCCTAAAACCATCCCTTTAAGAAATGCACGAATCATTAACTCCACCTATTTCAGGAGACACTGGCGGCTTTCGAACAACGGAGCGCAATTGGGTTTCTGAATATGAATTCTACACTATCTTTTTAATAGTTTTCCTATGTACAGACCTATAGATGCCCTTGATATCGAATGTCGTTAAGCGTCAAGCCTCCAGACGGGAAGCGTTTTTAATAATAGTATTATATCAATATAGTAGGGAAACGCTCGTTTGGGTACTCTAATCGAAATGATGGTCGACCGTAACAAAATATTGGTTGGCTACCGACTGGACAGATGAACTGTGAGAAACAGACAAGTGACTTCGGCAATTCAGACATTATCGTCTATTCACGTATAAATCACGTTTTGCTGTATATGGAACTAGTCATATGTTTGTTTGTTGCTCACAGGTGCCTTTTACGCTCTTAATTTTCACTTCTATTATGGTGCTAGGTTTTGTGTATCGGACGCTTTTAATTAGGTTCTACCTAAATCAGTAAATACGTCAGGTACGCTAAATAAATAAATTATTGAGCAATACTCGAAAGTCCTGGTAACTTATAACGAAAGCATTTAGTTTTATATTCATGCTAAATTTCAGGGTTTATCTCTTGAATTACATTTTATATTTAATAACCTCTTTTTCTAACACTAGGGTATTCACGTATGGCTCCGTTCCTGGAGGCGCTGAGGAAGATATTTTGTTAATGAAGTGTATAAATTTATAACAAAGAGCCAAAAAGCCGCTATTCATTTATAGATAATTTTGACTTCTTTACTTCGTGGAATATATTCCTTTTGAATCCTCCACAGCGTACAGCTCTATACAACCATAACTCATTATCACATAAAGCATAAATGTGAACTTCGATACGTATAGCAGTCACTATTCATTCTTCAATCAGTTGTGTCATCTTACAAGGCTTTCCTTATACACTTATTGAAAATGTCCACGATCTTCAATTAAGTCGAGATATATGGAGATCAAGATTAATCTTGCTTCAATAACGACTTGGTGGAGGCACGCTCAAAGGGTTAAAGATAAAAAAAGGAAATGCACAGGTAGAGACTCTGCGAGATAGACTCGCCCATGTAGCAATAATGGAATAATGAGAAACATGCTTATCGAACGGGCGACGTCTACGAACCTATTAGAACAGAAGATCGAAAATGAATAGAAGTTACACGTAGGTACAAAGCGTGTTTAATTATAGTAAGTATACTGGAGCAGGATGGCTTGGCCATTATTTCTCGAATAGCGGCTTCGAAGATAATTATCTTAGTAAGAATTGTAGCTTTCGCCATTTTCCACTAGTCCTTTATCGTCGGTTCCTACCACTGCCCAATATACAGCTAACCAGTATCGTTTAGTTCGACCGATTTCTGCACGAGTCGTTGTCCGAGTTTTACCCGACAAGTTCCGACTTTCAGACGCAATTCGCGCTAGACGTGGCTGCATATTATAATTAACATAGTGTTTATTATCATTTTCCTTTCATCCTTGGACCGACGCTCCCTCTTGCCCTCTTGATCACATCCAACATTCGCTTGCACTCAACGTCCCTGCATTTCCGCTGGGTTCCTCATTGCGTTCTTTTAGCCAACAGAAGCAGCACCCGTAGCCGGGGCGATAACGTCAGCAAAAGATGTTCCATAGGGTTTCATAGCTGTTATGACCGCTTGTCCCTTTTCTCCCATCGTTGCTTGTGTCTCTCATGATTCTTGTCAATTTTATGCCTATTCTAAACCTATTCTGGAACAATATTGACGAAATCGATTACTTTTATTAGCTAGTTGTTTTAGCGGCCTCAGCGGAGATGGGATCTGAAGTGTATGAGTTGGCTTAGACAATTCGACATGGGCTCAACGGCCGTGTTCGCTTTTCTCTTTCGACTCTCGATGTGGCGGAGCAAACCTCTATGAGGAAAATCGACTCATACAGCCGGAGGTCTCTAAAGGTACAGACAGAAGTCGGCCGCTTGATGTGGAGTTCTTTGTCCTCGATGTAGGGCCCGTTGCAGAAAAGAAAGAAGTGCCAGGGTATGCTATAACCAGACTTTATTACGTAAGTGCTTACAGGCCTTTCCTGAACTGGCTTTATCCACTCAATATAGTAGAAGTGAGACACGGACTGACATCAGTTCAGGAGGGTTGCGTCGTTTCTCTCTCTCTCTCTTATCTACCACACGCTCCTATCGAAGAGGTCAAAGGGATGCTTTGTAGTGTTTGTTGGACCTCAGGGCAACTTGTAAGCTTGTTACATAGCTGTCAATGGGTTAAGCTCTATTTCGATGTTTAGTTAAGCCTTTTTGGGGTGTACTCTGCCCATTTGCTTAACATTCCAGTCATCGACTCAGCCCGAATGAAGACGCGATGTCTGTTTGACAGTAACACGAAACCGATCATGACCAACGGGGAGATGGGGGTAGTAAAGGATATGTGCGTCTTCATAGAGGGTCTTTTTAGGCTAAGTCCTCCGAACAGACTAAAGTAAGCAATGATCTTTGGAAGGAAAAACCACGTTAAATGTCGAAAAAGGGCGACCATGCAAGGGTGCGGTGGACCAGAAGTGAGCTTTGTTCCACAACGTATTAAACTGTTGTCCATCCGTCACTATAATAGATACACATAGCATTAATGAGGATACATCGGGATAAGTGAAATGCATGACTGTTTACTGTACGGCCAATAAAAAATGAGAGTCATCAGAGAGGAGAAGACTTCTCCATTTGTAACCGATCATTTGCTTTCCAAGAGACCATCGCAAAGAGTTTGCGCCATGTTAGCTAAAGAAAGAATAAGAGATAAGAAAAAGAAACTGACCAAAGCTTCTCTACGGGTAGCAAACAAATCGTAGTCAAAAGGTAGACTTTGTGGGTGGATTAAAGGAGCATGCTGCTTGTATGGTATGTTACCGTCGCGTTGCACTTCCCTTTTCCTTCTTTTTTCTCTGAGTTTCGTGGGGCTCTCTCGTGGGTTGTTTCACAATACCGGTGTCCACGCATCGCTGTTGTCCTATGCTATCTAAAATGCTTTTCTATGTCATGCCCTGAATATATTGCTTTGAATAACAACATTGAATTGCTTGTTCGGTCGTTTGCTTCTTTTGAACTGTACACGGACTATACTACGTAGCGTTAACAGACTGTCATAAAAAACAAGAGCCCAGACAAACGGGTCTGCACGCGTTCGGTCTACGCATCTTCCCACTGCCACTCCAATATGTGCTCCTGTTGTTTACGTACTGTATAATGGACGAAAACTATCGTCCTGGTTGCTCTCGTCAGCATCTCATCATACTTCACAAAGCTAAGTGTACATACAAGCTCGGTAACGCAAGCGCCCAGCGGCAGACGCTAGCTGACAGCCGACCTGCGCCAAGTCATGGGTTATGCTGCGCTTCAATTCTGGCCGTTACTTGTTGCTACCGCTGCTGCTATTACCGCCTTTTTCGTCGGTCAGTGACTACAATGAATTTGCCGCTGACTTCACCTCTGTCATGAGCACGTAGCCTCCACCGCCTGGGCTTTGTGTAGCATACCCGTGCATTTGTGGAAAGGCGTAAAGGTGGTAAGAGACGTTATCGCTGCGACAACTGCTGCTGCAGCGGCGGCATTTTCAGTATCGTAGAGATGGCGCGACCTAGATGCTAGACAAGGCCACTAAGTAATGTAATAGCTGCTGCTGCTGCTGCTGCCGCCGCCGCCGCCGTCGTCACTACCAACAAAAGCAGATCAGGGCGTCGCCGAAGCAGCTGCGCATGTGTGTACGGTAGCCGGTAGTTGGCGATGGGGAAGGGCGGCAGTTTCGCGCTACTCGCTAGACTGCACAAGTCCAAAAGTTTGTCCCAGCAAAAAGGAAAAGTGCACGTGTGTGCGTGTGCGAGTGTGTCTGTGTGTGAACGAAAGAGAGAGATACAAACAACTCGTGCCTACGGCTAGAGTAGCATGAAAAGTATGGCGTCACGGAGGTGTCATGGGAGCCGTTGTCTGTCTTTGAGAGAAGATAGAACGAACCAGAAGAACAGAAAGGCTAGAGGCCGCTGACTACAGTAAATAGCAACGAGACTAGCAAAATCGTCAAATATTAATAGACGATCAATATAATGTATACATAATTGACTATAATAATGCTGCAGGTTCTTGGGTGTCGCTAATGCTCCCGCCGAAGGCGGCTAGAGTGGAAAGTTCCTTTTTCGTGTTCATTTGGCGTCTCAACAACGATCTTGACTGCTGTTCAATGGATGTTGGCTACTACTTCTATTTTGTCGTTACTATGCATCGAGCTATGTCAATTTATGTTGCGTCAAGAACCCATTATCACCGAGCGGCGTGAAGCTAACACGCTAGCGCTAAGAACTGCTCAAGAAGTTGCATGTAACATGAATTACATAGAATCGCAGTATACTCACTATGGCTTTAGACAAAACAACCGCAATCTACCAACTGGTATACTGAGGCATACAAAAGCGAATTATATGGACATATCGAGAAGGAAACTTGTGTTATCGATGTGTCTGATAGTATCTTGACAACATTCAGAACACGCAGAAACGTCTGAGTTAATAGAGGATATCTGCGGTGATAAATATGTTTGTACGAACAACCAGATGTAAAAGAAATCTATCTCCCTTGAATATAATTACGCTACAAAAAACGACTGAATACATCCATTAGCGCTGTCACAGACGCGTATCTTTTAATAGCTCGACTGGGAATTAGAGGACCGGTTAATATTATATCAACAAAGTTCATGATGTGAATAGAATACGTATAGATTTCACGACATTTATAATGTTTATGAATTTGAATAGGCGACGCTACTGTCATGCAAATTTTAGTAGTTGTATGTCGCACGACCGGTTTAGGCTTAAGGAAAGCCTAAACCGGTCGTGCGACATACACAAGGCAACGTACCCGAGAGCGTCCATAGTAATAAATATGAATTAGTAAGCTGCGACCATCGCTTGCAATCGACTATAGATATGTTCGAAGTGGACCTTATTACAAAATGGTATCATCTTTATACATGCGTAAAGCATCGTAGCCTTGTAGGACAGATGTGGTCTTTCAGGACCGGCGCCTGTGGTTGCATTTGTTCGACACTGTAAGCTGCGTTTCACGAGAGCTCAATCCTAGAAAAACGTTGATCCGGCACACAACATTTTGAGTGGCTAGGCAACTGGTAGACAGATTTTGACTCCTAATCCATGGCGAATTGACGCCATGTCACAAGAAAGCGAACTAAACTCGGCAACTTTTGTTTATTAGTATCCTCTAAGCTAAATCTTTCACAGGGTGAAACAACACATTTTACTGCATAGAAAGTTATTTATGTTCGGTAACTTTCCGGCTATTCTCGACGACAGATTTCGGTGAGAATTCGAAATTATTTATTGCCTTACAGCGTTACTTGATTTATTCAGCGGAATTTTTCAGCGTAAACAACGGTACTGTGGGCAGAAAAAAACCCAGCGTAACGATGGGGTTGTTGATCGCACGCAATTGCTTTGTAGTTGTCAAGTCATGGCACCGAGCTACGCACCAGCCTGTGACAACTAGTTAAACAGAACGTTCATCTTCAAAATTATAAACCAGCAAAGTTCTAATGTTAACCTTCCCTGTTCGAGATGGCGCATGTTGAGAACGTGACTGTATAGCTAAACCTCCATTGAATCCTATTCATCACGACGCAAATTAGTAATTCCACTTAGATAAACTAGAATATCCTCCGTTTATAGCAGAGCAGTAAAATAACATCTAATCTACGAAGCCGGCCAGAATGGCCAGGCCTTAAGGTGCTACCCATCAAGCTGGGTGATGCAATTTATCCATTTCTACTGCTATTTTTTATCGGTTCTTTCTTTTTCTGTCTACCTAGATTATGTTATTAATACCGGAATTCACCTAGCGCTTTCCAATCTAACGAAATTCGAGAATATTTCGTTAAGACAAACAAAGATCTTACCGCTTTCTAGAAATTCTAATTACCATGAGTTCAGTCGTTGCGCCTGTACTACCGTACGTGTCATGGAATAAGCGCAGGTATAACGTATATTATTGTTTCGTACAAATTTATTCGCTATATAATGAACGAGTCTATCTCTGTGTGCGAATGCTGTTGCCGAAGAAGCTCTTTAATATATCATGACAAAAGGACGGATATGCGGGCCTAATCTCCGTGACACCTGATGGGCAAGTGTTTTCATTTGTCTAGACAACATCAACCGCCAATCCCCCGGCGTCGCTGTCTGGGTGGAACCGCCATGTTCGAAAGCATTTTATCAAGTTAAACTACAGATCATTTTCTGAAAGCTGATTTGCATGATGCTCACGCCACGTCGTTTTGCTCTTGCTGAAATTTGCTTGGGCTTGTTAAGTCAGCAGGTGATAGCCGATAACTGTATAGATAACAATCTGCGCTGTAATGGTAAAAGGTTCCCGATAGATGAAAAAAACTTTGAAGGCAAGTATCTTGAAGTATAGCCATCTACTATTGCTTATCATTTTATGGCCTAAGATTTCTGTTACACTATAGATGTTAGGGAAATTTCCGTAGGGAATCGTATTGTCGGAACTTACGAGAAGTTCGTAATAAACTTATAGCAGCTACACTAGCTGGCGTGGATCAGGCAATTCATCTATCACATCGCATGTTCGCGCATTGCGCAGTTGTTAGTTACGTATGCGTTGATTAGTCCTAGAAATAAAATGGTGCTCCCTTTATTTTTTCTTACACTTTGGATAGATACGTGTAAACAAGCGAAAATTAGCAAATACTAGACAAAGGCGAGAAATACTAGACAAAGAAAATGTCTAATTTGTGTACATACAACTGGATTAGCTGGGTTTACGACAGATGATTCTGTTACAGTCACTACGAATTAATCACCCCCTATAGTCTCAGTGATATGAAGAAGGCTACAAGATTATGCTTGCTGATATGGTTCTTTACCGTTGATGAAATGCCATTTTTGTGCAGGTCGTGGTACTTCACGAACAACTTTCTACGACGAACCTTTGACAGCTGCCGATTTCGATATAACAGAAATACAGAATGAAGCGTACACCTGCAATGCCTTCCAACTGGCCCGTGTGGACGTAGGGTTTTGGATTTATGAGGCGAAAATGTAAGTCGTCGTCATTAATTAATAATTTGGGTGTATGTCAACACTTCTTTTCAAAACGCTCCGTCAGAGGTAGAGCAACAGCGAATAGGTACGACCAGCAAATCATCTTTAGGATAGTGAAGTACTTATCAATAGTATAAGCCTTGCGGAATCAATCGCACGCAATTAGAATGACCTCCACCAATAATAAGTCAGCTATCATACGGAGCCAAACTTCATTTTCTAATGAAGTGTATCATATTTTCCTATGACATTGTTTTCACGCCCGATTCAGGGAAACTGAAACACTATGGTACGAAATTGCCTACCGTTATGAACCACGCCGTGGGTTTCATTGTCGCAAAGCTAAATCGGTGTTCCGAAAAATAATAATAACTGTACTAGACAGTTTGAACTGTGTTAGGCGAATTGATCTTACAGATAACTCTTCGATACCATGAATGTACAGTCATTTTCTTTTGTCAATCTGGCACAATATTTCGAGGATATTCGTCACGAATACGCTAAAACATGTGGTTTCCATTTAAAAAAAATTAGATCTAAGGCCCTACTTTGTGTGCACAACCGTACAGGTCTAGGGACATGCACTTATGTCGTTTTGCACGGTAACCACGTTTTGGCCCTCAGTAGATGAACGACCTATTATTTCACCCAACCTTCCGACAAGAGAGACAGGGTTAGAAAATAAATTGTATCAATTCATTATAAGCGGACGAGCTAAATACTGCACCTTAAAATATTTGATTTCTGACATATTCAGAAACCAGGACGCTTGTACCATTAGAGAAAGCTTTTTCGTGGATCGCCGGCCCCGCTTATTTTTACTACTGATTACAAACACCGAAATGGTGGAAATTTTTACTTCTATACGCAGCGTTAGACATTGGTCTTCAGTATCGTGACAGCCTCTTACATTTTCGAGCAACTAGGAGTTCTGTGCGATCGGTAAAAGAGTTTTACGAATGATTATCTTTCTGCTGCTACTCTCCCGTGAACAAATACTATAAAACTTGCCTAGCGACATCGTGTGATGAGCGTATTTATGGTTATGGCGTCTTGCGCGTCATCCTCTGTCCGTGTTCACCAGTTGCCTTACGACCGACTGAGTCAGATACATAATGAAAAGATGGAAATAATATAACCCAGCTCCACGTCGGTTTGCGAGGGAAAATAATAAATAATGGATAATGACAACAGTCTAAACGTCGCTCGAAGCCGTTTGGGTCGATAAATAAAATCGATCTGGTCACACACGGGTAGCAAGTGCCTTAAATGGTCATTTTACTGATAGTGTTCTATTCAGTGAAATACTGCCCCAGAGCCCAAAAAGTTCAGCTAACTATGAAATGTAAACTCAATGTCTCAGGCCACACGTAACCCATTTAAGAAATTGTTTCCTACGAACAGCAGCTGGCGGTTTTTCGTTACATCGTTGTCGAGTGTTCAATAATAGCTCTTGCGTTTCCACTTCTCCTCTGCAAATACTTGTTTGTAATATACTTTTTACGAATTAATTAGAAGCGGCGGTGAGAACGCATGTGTTTGCCGAACTTCAGAAACAGGGAACAAACGTGTTGGCAATATTTAGTTATTAAGGCAGAACGATGTGCTCGTTTGCAACGCCGAAATGATCGCCGAAGAAATATAACAGAATCCGTTTTCCGGTCGGTAAGGACATGAGCAAGCGTCAGCATAAGAGATCCCGCTGTTAATTATTAAATTCACTTCTCCGCCTCGACGCGTTCCGTTACGAATGTGCACGATTCTCTTTGTAGACAAATAACCGAAGTATAGTGCTGGATATCGAATAGTATTACCGGCATGTCAAGCTGACCAAGGAAAGGTGTTTCTCCTATATGTGTATAGATTAGTAAATTTAAATTAGAGCTTGGTAAATGCAAGGGGACCTAAATCCGCCCACTCTTCAGCTCTATCTTGAAATACTGAAGTAGCATAGCTATACAGATCTTAAGCTCTATGTTAAACGGGGAGATCCCGTGTTCACATGAGGACGAAGCGTTCTCATGAATGTCAGTGTAATGAGTGACCAATAGTTAACGGTCGCAAAAGTAGTTACCTCGGCAGGTGCAATGCGTCGGCTATACGCAAGAAAATAGCATAGGTAGGTTTGGGGTTTTTGCCACTTTACAGATTCACTCGTACTCGCCTGTATATGCTTTTGTTTCGGTAGGTATGAGCTATCTTAGGTGACAGGCAGCTACACTCTATAAATTTCGCAGTCGCGCAAATTCAGTGAGGTCATGGGCGTAACATGGGCGCGCGTGGCATCAACATATACTTAGCCCGTCTTAATTATTTAGATATGAAATTTGAACAAGCTTTGAAAATTTAGTTATTGCTATCCCAAGTTCGAATATGGCCACATTGACAGAAACTCAGCTGTACCACATGTAGCCACGTAAGTAAGTCAGTACTGTTTATCTCAGTCTTAGACGGCATTACTGTTACTAACCCGCACGACTTTATACAGACGGAGCATGCCAAGTAAGGTTAGTCATTGCAGACTAATATTGTTCTTCCACGACGAACTAAAGTGGTTTGGCTTAAGATGAGTGTTCGAAGACGGCATTTGAAGAAGTCGTCAAGTAAGACAATTTTCACGCCAGCGTAACTGATGATTATCATCGATCGACAACTCACTAAGCAGCTGATCGGCGAACCTCAATAATGATCTTGCCTATAGGTTCACAAGCGGGCTGTGTGATCATTTTCTTACCCGAAGACTCAAGAGAGACGTGGCGCTGCCGTGCAGATGCTATACTCTAGCTGCATGGTTTTTGACGTATATGTATATATAAGGGACAGGTACACTATGCGGTGTCATCGACAGCATCGTATCGAAAGCTGGCAAAACGGCAAAAGCCACACTGGGACAGCAGACATCATTGCCATAAAAGCTCGCCAGAGGGAAGCGGAAATTCCTAACGATGCAGTATAGGTGAGAAGAGTAGCGAAAGTTCGGCTACCGAAGGACGAATGGCCAACAATAGGTTAACGAACGAGCCAGTCACCCGGCCAAGCAGACAACATCTCATTCACCAGCTCTTAACAAGAAAGGAAAATGGCGATGTTAACCTATAGCTAGGTGACACCATTATTTTGAAGCGCTTACTTAGCATCAATAGAATGTGTAGTGAGATGTACTGCTTATATGATCTACGGAGGCTTACGTAGGTATGGCTACTTCGCGAGGAGCAGATGCTGCGGGAGCTAACAGTGATTACTTCACTGAGCTTGGGAGACCGGGTTATTTATGCAGAATCACCCTTAGCCGACGATGAATGTCATTGGGCACAAGGTATCTAATTGAATATTATATTCCAGTCCTTTTGTAATTCTAATGCTGCGGTGTAAGCAATTACATTGGCGACAATAGGAAGATACAGGTGACAAGTTACTTCCCCAGGGGAAGTTACTATCCGGTGTGACATGGCATAAATGTTTTCTGTGCCGTTAGATTAACGTAAACCTTTTACCTCAAAACGTATACATATATCGAAGGTCAGTTAAAAAGTGTAATACTCTTATCAATTCCAAAAGTTTGCATCTTGTGTCATGTACATGTTTACTGAAACCCTAAAACTAAGTTGATGCTCACACGCTAAAACGTGGAAGAAACTAGCTACGGGAACCAGGGAATTTAGCGAAATGCTGCAGAAAACTCTCGAGGACTACCCAAAATGATTTCCCAACTTACCTTTGAGTTAAACTCATGGACAATGCCTTGAAGTCGTATTCTAGCTGTTAGGCTAGGAGATGGGTAGAAACCGAGGCCCTGAAGTACACCCTAGACATATAGTGCTACTGGAGCTGTATCTGTGTACGATCGTTTAATATCATTTATTTCATTCTTTGCGTACGTCGTATTGCTCTACTGGGGTGTCGACTGTCCCGCTTGACGATCTTGTTTTGAAACAATCATCATCTCAAGCAGCCTTGGCATTAAACGCTGTAACATTTCGCATGTTAGGCAGACTGCGGGGCATTCAACGTGCCATATTTTAGAATGTCTGCCAAATGTACGTGCGACCAAAGGAAATCGAAACAAAACAGTGAGTGCTGAGCCTGCAATATAGACAGAGAGACCAAGAGTGATCAAGTATATTTGCTCAAAGCTTGTAAATATCGAAATTTTCATATTGTAGTATGCTTATATGTGTGGTCGTTCGGTCCGTTTTGCTATCCCGTCTTATATGGTGGCGAAGAGGTCACATAGAAGCAAATTGCATTAGTGTAGTTAGACATCTACATAAGGCTGGCTAATCTAGTGTCTACGTTTATAATTTATTCATATCTTAGTCAGATATATATAGAATCGGAATAATGTAGTACTATATAATAATAACAATAATAATACTGTAGAACAGCAAGATAGCAAATGAAGCTTACTTATATGCCAGACTACTTTTGATAGTATATACAGTATCTTGTACGGTAAACCTTAGCCATGTCTATTATCGCCGTATGCCATTAAATAAAAAGAAAAAACAACAAAAATCGTTAAGTTTTTAAATTCCAGCATATTTTTTAGCCAGCCCTTGCCAAAACGAACGTAGTCATGCTGCGCTCTGGTCTGATCTGAAAACGAAATAAATATTTGCTGAAGCCCTCGCGCCGCCCGTATATCTAGGCGTAAATCTCTATTAACATTCTGCTCGAGTGTTTGCCGCAGGAAGACTTCAATGCAAAGAGCAAGGTAGGAATAACCGTTTTCATATCCAGAGATCGTAAATGTAGTTGCCCAGTTATTCTCAGATGCTATTTTCGAAAAACTTTATTACCGTCCACCGCCCTGTTTTGGACGAAGGACACTCATTTCTGATGTTACGTTATGTGTCTACTATGTTTTTTCTCATTTTCGTTTGTCCTCATTTTTATAGAGAAGCGGCACGTTACACGGTTCTTGGAAGAAGCTCTTAAACGTGGCTGTTTCATCAACTCGTTTGTTATAAGATGCATTTTCAAGGTCGTCGAGCTACAACGGTCGCTGATACGCACGCACTCTTGCGGCCACGATGGTGTAAAGGTCATCCAATTTTTCGCTGATGATTACTGAATCGCCATATATATATATTGCTACATATAAAAAGGATATATGTCTGTGAGGTAATGTTAAAAAATAAAGCTAAGTATACCGTATCGCTAAGCAGGAGAAGATGGGAAACCATTTACACACGTCGACGACGAATTGCATGAAGAAGATTTCTCGGGATGGCATACGACCGAATACTGCGCGTGGGAACTGTTGCTCTCGAGCTGCCGGATTGTTTCTATCCCAGGTATTTCCCTAGACCATGCCAGTGATCGTTGACACATTTACGTTGTTTTGGCGTTGGTACGTTTAAGTAATGTATGAAGGCAAAGATTATTCATCGTACATTTGGCAAAGGCAGACAAGCTAGCGATATAGATTTCCTTTTCTAGGGACGCAGCTGAACTGTTAATGTAACCGCCATTGTACGGAGAACAACGAAGGGTGGGCAGGCCAAATCAGGCTTATGCTAGGACATGGTGTACGCGTATAGTTTGTAATCTTGTTTTTTTTTTTCTAGTTGACGTACGTGTTAGGCCTAGTGTAAGCCTAGTGTTACCACCCGCCGCGTACGCCTTTTCTTCCGTAGGATCTATGTTATTTTGTTTGTGTGCAAAGCTATATAGTTATATGAATATGTTTGCGTCTTCGTTATTTCCCATGCGAATCTATACTTAAACACAATTAAATAACTGAGTGAATTCAACGATAAGGGTAACATATTTTCCACTACTTCTTATAACGCAGCTCGTCCATCATTGCGCTTCGTTCTGGACAAACTGTTAGCACTGTTATAGACAAATTTCTCCGAAAACTGGAAATCGCACAGGACTCTTGGCAATTGCATTGCCGAAATCCTATTTCTTTCGATATTCTTATTTAATTTTTTTACGCATCTGTAGTCGACCTACTTTTTTTCCATTAAAGGAATAAATGCCGGCCTTTAGGAATCAAAGCCTCTCCCCCTTTAGGGTCTTTCTTATTTTTTTTTTAATTGAAGACAAAAAGTTAATGTAAAGCATTGTAATTCTTTCGTTTTATTTGTCGTTGTTGCTGTTTATTTTATTGTTGTTATTTTATTTGATGTTGCTGCTGTCCTGCAGTCCAGAATATCTAACAAAGACATAATAAAGCATCAAAAAAATGAAAAAAACATAGTTAATTCTTCTTCTTCTAGTTAGTTCATTAACTTTTCACCTCTCTGTCGATGACGTGGCGCTTCAACAGTCGATGTTGTCGTTCGAAAACTTCCTGGGCGCGAATTCCCGCCCGGAAAAGCGGTATCACCCGTTTTGATAAACTAAAGCATTAACGTAGTACCATCTGTTAATGGCTCAGCATTATGGTGGGCGAGGGTACGCCTTTGTTTCAGGGCATTGGCCTTTGACACAACTTGTCTCGGGGCATTAGGTGCTTTTTCCATTTAGTAAGTCGCGAACTTTTCCATAAGATATTTAGGATGTTTGAACAGAACCTTAGATAGAGACTTTCCGCAAACCTTCTTGGCATATGAACGCGTTCGAACGGACTCATCGTAGACCTTGTTTCTACTGATATTGAAGAGTCAATTATGAGTATCGATCTGCAATTGTCGTTCAGAAAACCTAACTCGGCTATTTGTTGTTGTCTTCAAGTGATGCCTGAATTGCCTAGCATATATGTTTGATCAAAGCCAATTACGAAGCGGACGTCATCATTTTGATACTCGTAAAGCAGGCTATCCCCAGCATGTTATATATATATATATATATATATATATATATATATATATATCAAATATTATACGTTTTTACCGCTCGCTTTACTCTTTTTTGTGTACTAATTCGCCACTCGTCAGATTCTTCACTAACGAAATATGTCGATTACACACCATGGACTAGCACGCGGCGTAAACTTGAGGAAAACGGAATCAGGAGATCGGGAAAACGGAGGGAGTCGTATCTATAGCGTCAGTGTGTCGAGACCACGAATGAGCCGCCACACTACCAGAATCCTTTGCTCAATTTGCAGATCTAGCTAAGTGGAACGACCTGCAGCGTACCCGTGCTGACCAATAATGCAAAATCGTAGCTATCAAACCTGGCAGAATTAAACGCAAATGAAGTTAGTCTACATTAAACATCGCCAGTCCATCTTAAGAAAGCCATTTGATTTTTCGCGCCACTTGTGTCGATTATAGTTTATTAGAACATCATAACTCCTATTCGGGAGAAGGGATCGTGTCCATCGTCAAAAGGTTAAAGGCCCGTTGCTTTTGGAAAAGGTGATGACTTTGTATGCAGCCCTTAGAAGTATGGCATAATTGGAGCCATATCGACAACTGGGCTCGAGCTCTGCCTCCCGTATCTCAGTGAGTTGATTCACAAGGTGTTTTCAATGCAAGATGAACCTAACTATTTGTCATTATCTGGTTCTTTCGAATATTTACGATATTCTGACTCATGACGGACGTATTGCGCGCCTGAATTAATCTCCCTCTACTAAAGAGACATTATTTAATTCTCGTCATTATTAATTCTTATAAATTATATAAAATAAAAAGGATCGATTTGTCTAACGTGTTTTGCGATAGTACAACATTTCTAAAAATTAACTTTGCATAATTTTGACCATTTGGTATTCTTACCGGAAATAGTAAACTTGGTGACCTTCACGGAGTTCAACACGATAATACTTTGACATGTATGACACCTTTCAATTCAGCCACGTGAGGTGACGACCACGACATTGTAATGATGACGATGATAAGCGAGTCTTCTTTCTGTAATAATGGTTGCCATCTACTTAACAGTGGCCTATCGAAAAATCCTGTAACTCTATGTCCAATGACCAAACCCGTCCGTCCAACATAACCCCAGCGCAGATTCATTGCTAAGCTTTTGTTGTTAACCATTTGTTTTTACCAAGTGAGTCCTGTAAGACAGGGGCAAACCAACAGAAATAAGGCTTCTGATGACCATCCTGTTTAGTCCAAACGGAGATGCATGTAATATAGGTAAGTAAGCAAATGCAGGTCATCAAAGGGAGTTGGTGGCCAGTTTTGATGATAAGGCGTCCACGTTATTGACGTTGCGTTGCCCACTCGGAAGCTTCAAATTGAAGAAGAAATCGAAAAAGTATTGTATAATAGGTCGGACGATCCAGGTTACTGTTAGTGCCTTTAAACCTTCTACTTCGCGTATTATTTGCTTAGCTGTATGTATTCGTAAAATGATCACAATTCAGTATCTCTAAATAAATTTTGATATGCATATACATTAAATAAAGGTTTCCTGCTCGAGAAAATGCACGCATAGATAGCCAGGCAAAACAGGTATGTATGGATATATCATTAGGTCATAATAGAAGCGTGGCTGGCAACATAAAAAGCTTACTTTTCTACAACAGAGTTTGTCTTTACTACGTGTAACCGTTAGCTTGAAATGTTTGTCAAGATCTTATGAAAATATTTACATATTAATTGTCAATCTGTTGCGCAATAGATTTTCTATTTGTTGTATTGTTATAATAACACGCACGGTGGGTCTTCTACCCCGACTAGAGTGAAGAAGGGGGCTCTATTGTGTATGACAGTTGCCAAGTATCTGAAGAAAAATACGGAATAGAACTCAATCATGATGATGGACATTTCTTGCTTTGCATTGTTTTGTAACAGCTTTATCATCTCAATCACTTGATTCGATTCCTTTCTACCGTAAGGCAGATACAGCGTAGATTTTTGTTTAGTTAATGTCAAATTTGACTCTGACTACGATTTCGAGACGTTTCTTATGATCTGGTAACTCAGGTAGGCCAATATTTCAGTCGTACATATAATACACAACACTGAGTTTTCTTCGAGTTTAAGTGATATTGTCCATCGTCAAAAGTTCAACTATAACCCCGCAAAAACTTCGTATCGAACGTGGGCTGGCACGGTGTGCGAAACTATTGCTGGTGGAAATTGAGGATGGCCTTAGTCAATTTAGTTTTCTCTCCTCGGACGCGTCATCCTCTCGACCAGACTTACTGATCTTTCTACTATCGAGTTACAAGGTTTGCCGGTTCGTTTATCTTCAGACAGTTAGCTATGACGTCTCACTTGCTGATGAGGATGATAATAGTGCCACTGGGAAGAACTACGATAGTCTGACCTGACTAATAAAGGCGATAACAGCACAATAGTGCAATTGATTGGCTGCGGTTGGATGATCTTGTTCTCTGGCTTCTGTTGTGGCAAGGTTTCGAGCAATAAAGAAAAGCTAGCTGGATAGAATTTTCGAATCCTTCAAACGGCCTCTAAAAGCGACCGGTTTCTATTCGGTGGCTGGGCTTTCAGCTTGAAACGTACATTCACTCAATCATTGCCAGCGGGCGGTCGCTGAGACCGATTGAAACGGGTCCTTTCCTACCATCTCACATTTTGACCTCATCTTTCGTTGAAGCTCGTCGTTGCCGATTTCGTTGTGTGAAAATGTTCATTCCCCCTGCTCCAGCCTCTATAATATATCACCCGTTACAATTTAGCTTTGGATCAGCTCTGAGCGTGCACAGGCCATAGTTTGTTTCCTCGTTTTCTTAGTTTGTTCACCTTGACACCTCCTTCGAAAAAGCCACAGTAAAAGGGATAAGCTATGATAAATTGCCAGCAAGTCAAGGTTGCTTGTCTGGCTGATTCTTTTTGAATGCGGAGGCAGAACAAAGAGAGAGCTTAGACATGAAACTCAATGATGATTTCTCGCTTTCCTTGACGTCCCGCCGACATCAGATAACTCAACCAAACGCTTGACTTCGCTAGACATCGTTGGTTGATCGAACCGCAAGAGTACTACTATCACCATTAGAAGAAATGGCCTGTCCTGTTTGGTTTCATCGGGGGAACTTCCATGGTCGGACAATTGATCATCTCAAAAAGTAATCGTCCCTTTGGCACCTTCGTTGTCATAACCTTTGTTAAATGCATATTAGGCCTGCATGCAGGACGCTGTCATCCTGGATATTGGGCGGTCGTTAACGGAAACAGCACTTGATTTGTTCGACTGAACACACGTCATTTCAATAAGCCGAAGCAGGGTGTCAACCTGTCGCGAGAGTTTTGTTCACTTTCTGCTAGCCAGCTTTCAGTTCTTCCCCACACTCTCAAGTTAATCATTAAATTGGCTGGCAAAATAATGTCTAATAATGTTTAATTTGTGGGAAGCCTGTGTGTGTTTAAACGCATTTTTTTCCTGCGTGTGTATCAGTGTATACAGGTGCTGTGATAGGAAACTGGATTCGCCTGCACCGCAAAACACCAGGGTACAGGATTGTAGCACACAATTAACCACCGAACTACATTTGTTACCGTGTAGAATATTCGAGCAAGGAGCTCAGTGGCGCGGCCAGTGTGCGAGCTTGATTTATCGGCGTGTTCTACGAAAGACGGGAACTCCCGCGTGCGTGCCTTTCTTTCCGCCCCCCGATTGTATTCACGTGGCTTGACGTGCGCATCACCATCGTCTTCTGGTACTGCTATCCCGTCCCATTATCCCCATTTCAGACAATCTCACCTCATCCTTGCTTTCAAAGCGGTGCTAGTCCATTCTGTTACGGCCAACTGAGGTCAAACATTGTCCATTCGACTGACGGAGATTATACGAGTGCGCTAGAGAGACGGGTACATTCATGCCCTCGTCAGGCCAGGCAGCTCTCGTAGTGTTCGCAGGTCTGTTCTATATGATGAGCGATGGCTCATTAAGTAAAAACAATTAAGCACGCAGAGAAATGCTCAGAGCCGCCAGCATCGGCTGGTTGGTCCATCCTTTCTCAAACTATCCGCACGTCGGCCATTCTTCTACAGCACACCGATTCCCGCCTAACTCGTCAACTGAAAAATAACGGCTTTCCCGAATCAAGCCTCGTCCCCCGCCTTTCATTGGCCTCCATTGGTCCATTTCTCCATGTGGACGCGTCTCCACCAATCGTAATACCACGAAAAGACCTTCTTAAAAGAAGAGTAGCAGTACGTAGTCGTCGGCATGGTGACACTTTTAACACTCACTTCTTCTGCTCAGGCGGATCTCAAACCTTCGTCGAACGAAGATGCGAGCCACTTGTTTTTTTACAGTTCCAATCACTAGTTAACCTTTTGTCAATTAGTGGGGTAGCTTTCATTGGTGAATCGTTTTTTTTCCACGGACGGAAAGCAGGATGTTACGTCACTTCATTGAGCGGTTTGCAAAACAGGAATTGATGGTAATGATTTTCGCGGCAGTGATTTCCTTTGATTCACTGCCGTTTACCTATTCATGTATGGTATAATCAAAGACGCTATGATCCAGAAGTGCGGCCATTCACGCGAACACTTGCGTTGAGCAGGCTGTCGTAAACAGACACGGACGTATCCATGCTATTTGTTTACTGATTATCCTAAATTTCTTCTAGCACCTTGAGAGCGATATATAAGCGTAGATAATATGAATATCAGGGCATCATTTATCCATTCGTCATAACCATCACCAACTGATTGCTAGCTAGCTAACTCACCGTATGGGCTCTGTAATTGCTCCATTCGTATTGATGCTCCCCTTTCAAATCGTCATAAAGACATCGCTACCTATGTGAAAAGGCGGAGACGCACGCATTGATTATCGCATTAGACTAACTTTGATCTTCGCTTTTGTCTTAATTTAATAGTCATTCTACGTAATACGCAAAGGCTTTTGAGGCCTTTCTGGAACAACGAGGTTCGGGACTTGAAGTCGTGGTGGAACCATTGAGACTACTCGTCGCAAAGGGATGGAGGACGGAACAGGTGAACGGCTAAGAAAGTTCTGGTACGGGAGTTATTTCCCCTCGCCTTCAGGGCAAAGCAGCGCTCGTCCGTTGCAGCCACTGCCCTACGCAGTGCCATACGGACCCTGCACAATAGGACGATAGCGAGCCGCTGAATAGCGACTGTCTTCGGGCTACATGCAGCGTCTAGATGCATCCGAAAGCGCATCGATTTCGGTATCCCCCTTTTTGCTGTCGCGTCCGACACGCCTTCACGCCATTTATTTCGCTGCCTGTTCAACTCAGTCTTATTAAATATATATTGATTCGTAATTATCTTTCGCTCATTTGGAGCTAGCCGGCAATCTAACATTGCGCTCTTTTCATTTCAACATTGAGGGTTGTGTTGCTTCGGCGTTTCGCTTTTCCATTGTCCTCCTTCTATCACTATCGGAGCATGGAGCTCTTTTTAACGTGCTCACTACATTAGCCATTCTGTCGATATATATGTCGCTCGCTTCGTGTCACCCGTTGGCCTCCATCGTTCATTCAAATGCCCAACAAGCAGTCGCTTCGGACAGGGTTTCCGATTCCATTGGACATCGGATCACGATAAGGGATGGTTCCTTGGGTCGATAGAGCATCCGTACTCCGGTCTTCTGCTCTCAGTTGCGTAAATCTGCATGCTCCCCTGTAGTTCACTTCGTCCTTTTGTCGTCGTTTGTCCGTCCTATCTTATTACTCTCTACGACATTTCGAGTAAGCGAAAGCAGGTGGATGTAGGCAGGCATAATATGACGTAAGTCAATCGGAAACAGTAGAGAAGCTTTGTTCGTTATTTGGGTCAATGCCAATGGAAGTGGTCGGCGTTTCTTCATCTCTTCACGCAATCCCTATAACCAATTCATTACTCATAATATAACAAATATTTAAATGTTCTCTATTAATTTTCTAAGCGGAGAATACGCGAGGACAAAAAATTATAGTTAACATATAAAGACAAGTGTCGCGGTGGCGCCAACTGTGCTCCACGCGATCTTCGGTGGCCAAACCTACTGCCGACCCCAGCAGCACGTGTTATGAACGTTACCGTTAGTTTTACGTGTAACACCCGGCGCCTCTTGCGTGAAACGGGAAATGGAGACTTTTGTGTCAGTGGCAGAATTAGAACCAGCAACTACAGCAAGTCCGAGTCGCACTCATGCTTGTAATAGAGTATACTTCACAACGTATATGTGGGCTATTACAAGTACCATTAATAGCTGCTTCGTTGTTACTGCTACGATTATTAGTTTTACATTGTTTTCTGGTAGCCCCACTGTTGATCAGCTCGTGCATTCCGACAATGAGTTAGCAGTTAATAATATCAGGTATAGACCTGTCTGCAGCACCAGTAGCCGCATGATGAAAGTGAAGTGGGACAGGCAAAAAAGGTTTCAACTGGCGAGCCCCCCGACGATTAACATACTGACTCCAGTGACGTCCGATGGCTAGCAGTGTTATTGCCTGTTCTGCTGCATCTGCTTGTACTGCTGATACTCGAGCTGCCGTGTGAGACAATAAAGCTGCTCGGGGCAGCGTTACCCCCCGTAAACCGGACGGCCTGCGGGGGTGAAAGGAAGCTTGTGAAACATTTAGTAGCCACACAGTAGAAACAGCACCCATTGCCAGTTTCGTAACCACGGCCAAAAGCGCCAGCAATGTGAGTGAATGAAGTAGGTGCAAAAATGGAACAAGCAACCGACCAAGGCCCGCGAGGCAGCTATATGGGCAAAACAGCCCCGCCACCACTGATGGCCAACCCAGTTCATCCAACAATACATTACATTCATCGTTATACATAAACCTACAATCAGTATAATAATACGAGTTAATATTACCATAGTCATAACGATCGAATCAGCCTGTATGCTGGCCGTAGGAGCTTTCCGCGGCCTTGACACTTTCACACAAAAAAATGAAAACAGAATCAAGAAGCGTTGCCGTAATCGATCAGACAAGCATCCTATACGATGTAGGTTTGTAGGTGTATACGCCTCACTTCATCCTAAATAGCACATAAAAACCAATGGCGGCTGCACGAGATACTTGGAACAAATGTTCGCATATGGGAACGGTGACTGATCATAAGATTATACGAAATAAACAAAAAAAAGATAGAAACACGTAGGTGGTCGATAAGAAGAGCTACAACGCAAAGCAGTATCTAGCTCATTTAATCGCAAGGAAGCGAGTGGTTTATGTTGGCTCATGTATAGCTCAAATGCCTTATGTATATGGATCATACGGTCCATTTAAGTATAGCAAGAAAGCGAACAATACGGCTCATTAGAGTTTAGATATTGCGCAATTATGCTCGTTTTAGTAATGTTTTTCTCGTCTATTCATTAATTGTACTCAAGTGCTTCGTTGAACACGTCTTCCTATAAAACGCAATTTCTGTGTTTCATACACAAACATCTCTGATCTGAACTAGTTGCAGGTTTATAGCTGGATACAACAACAACAACAACAACAACAACCCTGTGTCTTCTCGTAAACCTCTCAACATTAATCTCTTCGTCAATAAATCCTTAACCTACGTATTTATATCGATTCGTATTATGGAAATAACACCCTAACTATACCAGACGCGTTACTGGATTCGTGTAGCCACTGTCGTGTTTTGAGGGGGCGCATCTACACATGGCACTTGACCTATATAAGCATAAGATGGAAGGTTGGCCATTGATGAACCCCCGCTTACCCCGCTATATGGCATACTTATATGTGACAATAGCGTTTTTGCTGTATAGTGCTACTTTGTCTTTTTTTCGCTCGAAAAGTTTTTAAATTGAAGTGCCCGGTGTTGTTTAGGTCTATTGGATAGGAAGTAACTACGATGCTTTCCTACACAATCATTTTTATGAACTTGAGTTTGTAGATTATTTAAAATCATCTATGATGCTTAAGCTGATCGTTATTTACCAATATTCATTCATTCGTTTTAGTAGATGTGAATTTATAAGGAAAACCTTCAGCTGAATTTACACTATTTGGCTGGGTTGTAAGCTATTTTCGATTCTCTACGCAGCTGTTGACTAAGCCAAGATAGTCCAAGGATTTAAATATAGATATAAATGAATTATTGTTTAAATAGGACTCCAAGGTAATTTTTTCACACTTGTACGCTTCGTAATAGAAACTGGTTGATGAGAACAGAATCTAGCTATTTTAAATGTCTTGAAACGTATCTATTTTCATCTAATATGTGTTTTTATCCTGACCAGTCACAACTCAAACTCATACAAATTTGCGTCATACGTATTTTATCTGAGATGTTGACTCAGTCTCAATGCTAGCAAAGTTTTTTTTTTATAAGAAATGCTTTCGCCATGCTTCCATGCATAAAGAGAACCATCGATGGATTTCACTATATTTGTTTTGACAACATGCTACCTACCTGATGAAGATGTACTTAGCTATGCTGCCAAATTAAAAAATCTTTAGAATTTGCAGGACTGGGGAGTTGCGGTTACTATGAAAAAGCAGCGTAGTTTCCCTTCGATCGTTGTGTGATCACCAATTGAAGTCGTTTTTTTGGCACTTTCCTGGTCGAGTTCAGGTAGGGTACTATCCAGTGCGCATGTCTAGTTTAACTACAATTGCAGGTTTACATTTTCCACTTTACCAGTTCGCTTTATGATCGTTCATAGCAATCAGCACCGTATTGCTCATCTTTTCCGTACTTCTAATTTTTATCTGACGGGCCATACATTCACCCGCTACACGTTGGACATTACCAACTGTACAGCTCCTAAAATTCATCGTCGGCATTGCCTTTCTCACAGTCTCGCTTCCCTATATCTCAATTGTATATTGATCAATAAATTTCCTTGGTTCGCAACCATTACTAGGTAGCCTGTCTTACAATGAGTTCGCGGAGCGGGTGGGCGGACGGCCAAACACATTCAATAGGCGTAGACGAAAACTGCAACACGAGAGATCGGTTGGGGGTCGCGGTTGCGACGGTAACTATCTCGGGCATTGCTACAGTTCATACTACGACTGTTAAATGATTGATCGTGTAAGCAGTCTGGCAAATAGCTTTTCTTCCATCTTTTTTTAGCGAATACTTCAGACGAACACAACGCAGAGCTCCGGAACGAGATATGGGTCAGGGTAAGGGATCAAAACTAGGAATAAAGGATGTATGATGAAAAATTTCTAGGGCATGCTTTTGGGCAATGAAAAAGCTTCACTGGTTTGACCTTTAAGGCTGGAAAACGCCACGGCAGTTGTTTATGGCACGACCGCGTACAAACGTGTATGAACCCTACGCTTTGTTAGGAAACAATTAGGCACAGTGCCACAATGCAAAACAAGACGACTGGGCCAACAACTGACTTGAGAGGGGTGAGGCCCCTGACGATGGTGAGGCACAATCAGCGTCATAGCCAAGACTAGTATGAATTCTGCTTATTCTTGTGCTAAACTCTTTTCCTCTTTACCCTGTTTTATCCGTCTTGTTTCCCTATTTGGACCTCACTTACTCGGAGTTGCTATAGGCACCTCTGTAACTATGAAGAGGGTCGTGACAGCCGTTGGTTCTTTATTTTTGAAGAAACGAATCCGGCGGTTTGATTATCATTTTTTTCTATATGCGGCTATGGTTTCAATCGACGCGTTGCCATGGAAAAGCGTAAGGTTCGTTGCTGGCTGTTAAGCAGAACGAACTCAACAGGTAGTGTACACTTTAGACTTCGGTACTGAGAAATACACACACTATTTTTTTTATTGTTTGCCGCCTAGTTATTCGATCCGTGTATAACTGTGACACGATTTTTATTTTATAAGCGAAAGAAGTGATTTTTGAGGCTCTGGTCGATGCCAAGCCTTCTGACCACTTAAAACTACGTGTATGCGTGTGTGTAATGAAACATTTCGAGTTGAACAATCATGCGGTGTTCTTTTTGCATGAAGAACAAGGAGGCCCGCAATGGAAGTTACGCACGTAGTCTTAGATGTAAGATGTACTCTGAATTTAATCCAAACTATTATCACACACGAATGATACGGCCTCGGGAAAAAAAAGATTATGTGAACAAGATCCGTTCAATTGTAAACAAGTGTAGCTTTCTAGCCTCAAGTGTTTTTTTTTTTTTTTTTTTTTTGCTTTTACATAATCATGTTCTAAACCAAAGACGATATTGCTCTTCGATTGCCTTTTGGAAATAACTATTGTCAAGCCTAATAAAATTCTGTTTTCATATTTATATTTTTATTATGTGTAGAACCGGCAAATGTCTATAGAAAGCAGGTTCGAAATATTTATATATTATTTTATTTATATAATTATTTGCGTAAGCCAATTTCTTTCCATCAATACAACTCTTGAAACATGCTTTTCCTACCGGGTTTTGATCTGTTCAAAAGAAACACATTTGTGAAGTAGGTAGAACTTTTTTGTGCGACTTTTTGGACGATCTGAAACTAGGAATTGCCTTTACGACGCGTATGATCATTCGTACGACCGCCAGTAGAGAAATAATGAAAGGAATCTTGAAGGCATGCTCATCGATGGACGCTAAAATCAATCTTTGCGTGTTTACTATTCTTAATTTAGAATCCTATCACTTGTTTATTGAAAGCGATTTTGAAATACGCCTGTTGCACACTGTGCTTCCTCGAGCCAATGTTCACCTATTTATAGAAAACGTATGCCTAGTCAACCTATATATAATCATAGCTCATTAATAATGTTTGTTTGCTACATATATAAGATATATATTTATATACAAATACGGACATGTAAGTATGCGCGACATTCGGTTCGGGAGATTGCGGCTGGAGGAATCGGTAGAGGTACGGTAGCGGTCTAACATAGAATAATTTGCAGAATTCAGTATTCATTCAAACAATCAATATCTCGTACTCTCGAAAAATTCTTCATCATCTTTTAGCGGTAGAACTATGCAGATGATAGACTGTAGATATGCGTCTTTCTGTCAAAGGACTGCTGGACCTTCTCACAAGTTTCAAAAATTATTCCTGGATTACGCTTTTCAGAACTAGTTGTTTCAAATGTTTCGCGCCAAAAAGCTTGGCTGGCCCCACCATATTGTCATCCCCCTAAATGCTTACTCCCATCACACAAAACTTCACACGTAGCTAGCATCTCCTCATCTGTATCGTACATATCGCTGCGTATTTATTATCCAGATCGATATGATCTAGCCGACTGGTAGCCGCTTCACTACAGTACAATTCCTACCGAAACGGTGCAGCTACCTCATTCGTTTAATAGATTACCCCTGTTAGCATGCCGAGTCAATGGAAGGGACGCACTTGAAGTAGCGGAGCAGAACGCGGGGTTTATTCAATTTTTCTTACTGCTATTTTTCGGCATTAAGCTATCCTCTTCGTCTCGCGCTGCCCTGTATCAATCTACGGAGGGGTACGAATCGTAACCTCACGCTCCCACACAGACAGCCAAAAACACACACTGACACAGACTTGCAGGCGCTGTTTTTCATACACACGCATAGAATCAAACGCCATGTCACCCTTCACCCTCAACCGAATCAGGATAGATATCAACCTTTAACGATCACCTGCGATACTCAAATTCGCCGGATTTGAGCAGGCGCGGAAGAGAGTGAGAGAAAAGAACAAGGAAGACTAGAGAAGAAGAATATAAGCGCTGAATGAGACAGCAAAGAGAAGGTTATGTTAGGGTCGCAAAAATGTGAATGTGAAAGAACTTGCACTGCGAGAGAGCCCTTGATCCTGATCTCTGTGTATGTGTGTAATTGCGCGGCGTATGTTTCGAACATTGGGTTTTTTGGGTGGGTGCTGGTGTTGGGGTTGACGGTGGTCGTGGAAGTGGGGGGGATCGACGATGGTGGTGGGGGTCGTCGCTGTGTCGTTTATACACGTATTTATGTCTGCGTCTCTCCCCCTTATATATGTGTGTGTTCGTTCGTTGGTTATTTCGTCTGTCTATCTGTAAGCAATAGACGAGAGAATCGACAAGACTGAAATTGGTAATTACGACAAATGGATCACTTGCAGAGGTGGATGCGGTGAGAAAGACGATTGACGAGAAAACGAAGGAATGGGGTAGCAGACGACCAGCCAGATGTGCCGGCAGCTGTCTCTGAGAAAATAAATCACAAACGAGTTGTGCACACGCCTATCAGGCCAGGTAAAGGCAAAAACAAATGCGGCGAAAAGAACGACGATGAAAAAGCACAGTGTCGAGGTTGGGCCAGGCACAACATCCAGTGGCCTAGTTCGCGCGGCACGACCTACCTAAAAAGGGCAATGCTGGCCATAATATACGTGGCCTGACGCTTCCCTTCGTCTGCGCCAGTACTTCTACGACCATTACTGCTCGGTTTGACCTAACCTCTTGCCTCCGTATATTTGTAGAGAAAGCTTCACCGCTGGACCGTACAAAATAACGTTAAAGCTATTATTCTTGGTGACCTTTAATAAATCTGCTGAAGGTAAATGCGTCTCGTTGAATCTCAAATAAAAATCGTCACGGCTTTCTTGGTTATGGAAACCTCAGTTAGTAGGCTTCTTGAGCCTAACAACAACAGCGGCCATAGCGCTCGCTGTAGCAGTAACAGCGGCAGCAAAGGAGGCCTGCATGAAACACTCGCTCTCGTTCGACCTGACAGTGCGTTCGATCAAACTCCTGGGACTGCGCCCTGACCCAACCCCGGCTTATGCCTAGTAATTTTTTGCAATGGGCCAGTACTATGACTGGAAGCGCGTAAGAACAAGTTGGATAAAACCCCGCTATCCTCAGAGCTTCCAATTCATCTACATTCAACTACCCCCTTTTCTTTTGTCCTGAAAAACCCCCTGCCTCCCATTGGTTGTCAAACACGCTCCTCGTGGTCGACGAAACGACTTGAGTCGTTCTGTGTTTTAGGAATAGAAGACCACGAGCAGCCCAAGAAGACCAATGTAGTATTAACACAATGCTACATTTTTGAATTGTAGCTACCTTTTTTATCAAGCGCCCTAGCTGGGGTTGCCGCTAATACTACAAGTCCTGCCTCACCCAGCTCTTTTCTGTTTCTCTTGCTGTATCGAACTGAATTTTAACTTATATTGCTTCAACTAGAGTTGTCGTATTTGTGTCCTTTTGTAAGTCGATGGAGGGATTCGGGATATAAGGTAATAGACGACGGGCGGTTGGTGGTTGTTGAGTGCTATCACGTTCGTGTATATTTGGACACATGCGTACTCGCATACACAGCGTGACCAAGACATACAAGAGGACATGACACAGTCGAATACAACACGGCCAAAGCACCCGTCCAACCAGGTGATCCTTAATAGGTAATAGTTGCAAACGAAGCGGCTGCATCGGCGCCACGGAAGCGTCAACGAACACGTCGTTTGCTTTCTTATGCCGACAACGACGCTGGTGATGGGGGCGATCGCCGGTGCTAGTCGCCGGCCAGCGTTTTCTCACCTTGTCCAGCGCTGTCAAGTGTTAGAAGAAAGCGGAAACTAAAAAAACGAGCATGCCTTTCTTGCTTCCGCGCTTCATGCCTAGCGATCCTTTCCTTATTTTGGTTCCGTTGTGTAACCGAGTGACTACGGTTTTCTCAAAAACACATTCCTACTAGGCTTCTACCATGGCCATTTTGCATAAGCCAGCCAGATATGCTACTGCCTTTGTTGCTACGGCTCTATAGGCAGAAGTAGGCGAATAGCAGTTAATATTAATCTTATTATTACAGCGCTACATGGGTAGCTTCGTTGGCTATCAGTGATGCTGGGTTTGGTCGCGGCGTCAGTGGTTATGGGTATGCCTTATTAAATTGACAAGTACCGGTATTCCCTTGGCTTAGTGGTGGTAGAGTAGCATCCAGAAGCGGTCGAGTCACTGCAAGTGGAAACACACTGAATGTTTATAGCTGTCAGTCGGAGTGACCTGAGCCAAGGATCAGGGTTCAATGGACCCTAGCCTCCATGCCTCCTTTTCTCATCCCCCGATTACTCGGTGAGGCGGTCGCAGGGGCATCCATTGCCGGAGGGCCGTCCGTGACTTCGTCATCTATGCTTAATTTCTTTCTTACTTAGTTTGTGTCAGTCGACGCCTACAAGATCCTCTTTCTTTCTTCATAGACGAGGCTGGCCTGCCAACAGTTCTAATATACCGACATAAACGTAGACGTATATCTATTCGCTCTTTTTTTCTTCTTCTGTCCGGCTATTTCCACTTTCCGGCAGTTTCGTCCAAGCAGCGTCTGCTATGGTCATGTGCCTGTATTATATTGCCCTCACGGAGCTCTAATGATTACACCCAAACACTCCGGTTCATCCTATTATTGCCTCGCTCAGACGCAGCTCCATTCTGCTTTCTGTTGGGGTATCACTCGTTGCCATTCCCGCTTTGACCAGAGCTGTTTCTGATGAACGATATTATTGAATATCATACATTTCAGCTAATTGTTCAACGTATTACCCACATTTGCACGGCGTCTATACGCCCGTTTAAAGATATTTAGATTGTTACATATCGAATAGCTTCGATGACGGTGACCGTAGTGCGGCCTATTCTAAGAAAAACCGTCGAAACAATTTGAAGGATACTAAGTAAACGAACGAGAGGAGGGTGAACGGCCATGACGGTTTCTTTTGTAGGCCAGCTTGTTCTAATTCCTCATTACGGAGGTATCTCTATGGCTATTAATGTACTCTGACCATGAGTCGAGGGCTGCCGGGGAAGATATTGGGGCCATGACCTGATTCTCGCAAATCTGTCTCGGTGGCTTGCCCCAAGTTACACTGCTATTTCAGCCACTGTAGCTCAATGCGCTCAGTTTATTTTTCCATCTTGCTTTACGCCGTCTCCGCTTTTATAGCCTGTTATGCCCTCCTAAGGTCCCATGTCGCCCCTAGTGTTTTTTCTCCTTCCGTGGGTTTCCATTCTTTTTTCTCAGTCAAAAGGTGGCTACTTCTCGACTATAAAAAAGAGACTGGAGTCGCCTATTAGTAACAAGTCTTAACACTTGTCTTCTCGAAACGTTTGACAAGATCAGAACGGACGAAAAAAAGAAAAACACAAAACATCCTTCCTTTTCTATCCAGATATTTTATTTCTGCTCTTCTACAAAGAACCGAGCTATTGACTTACAGCAGAGTTTGTAAATTAAGTAGTCAACTTGCGCTGCTGTCTCCCTTCCACCTTCCGTACACACACGTTCTCATTGAGCGCCGACAGTTTTAAAGTAGTTTATCTTGCACGGAACGTTTAACCGATAAATGTGGGTGAATTTTGTATTCTGTGATTTGGGTTTCTACTCCATCCTCTACTCTTTGTGTGCGCAACCGTAGCGATCTGCCTCGATTCGACGGCATGTCTCACACGATGGAAACAAACGGTTATTCGCTGCCCCACTAGTGAAAATGAATAAAAAATTTTTTTTAAAAAATGCAAAGAAGACAAAGTCGCAAAAAGAAACGGAGTCAACGACAAAACTCTGTGAATAATTGGAGGTATACCCTACTCCCTACCGCGTACCCTACTGCAAAAACGTAAGGCACGAAGAAAAACGCAATGAATGAAACGACCGAACAGCTGAACGAGAGTGAAGGTGCCGGGAAGGGTATCTGTGTGTTGACAAAACGCGACATAGATTTTCAACAGCGTAATGAAATCACCACGGACGAGAAACGTGTTAGGCAAAGAAGCGGAACGTTGCTGCTTTCTTCCACCGACAATGGCTGCTGTACTCACAGTGGCGTTGTAACGTTTCCTCGACGGCGGGCGGTGGATCAGCACGGGAAACCATAGCGGTCTCACAAGGTCCAGAGGCACAGGCGGGACATGTCTGTCGTGTGCTATACTGAGTAGCAAGCGGATACAGCCAGCATGAAGGATGCAGTTGCAGCTAGAGCAACGAAGGGGTGTGGAGTGCCATGTGGATTGTTCAAGGGTACGGTTCTCTTGGCATCCATTTTATGAGGGACAGCTTCTGCTATCGTGCAAGTCGAAAAATCTTTGGACGGTTGTACCCTTGCTTGTCGTTGTGAGATTAGTGTACAGTACAGACGGCTTATTTCGCTCGCCCATACATGCACACACTGCGTGCACGTACCCTTTATTCTGTGTAGTTTAACCGAGACTGGCCAAGACGGTTCGCGATAACTTGACGTTTTCCTCGTGAAAAACTCACTTCTCTATTGCTACCCAATGGCTGCTGCAAGCCAATCCAGTCCAGTAGTAGATTGTGTCGATGTGGTCATCTCTCAGTCAGGCCGTGTTATAGCTCCTCCTTCTCTTCAGAGGCCGCAGCTATTCCGTCATGATTCCTATCGCAATTTACTCCGGCAGACGTTGTTCTGCACCCCAGCGATGCTGCCTGGAATGCTACTCCAGGCACTCAGTCCTACAGGACAGGACTGGTCCGGTTTTCTGCTTTTCGTTGTGATGTTTTGTGATATTGATTTTCTATTACACAGTTGACGGTAGCATTGGAAGGACGAGCGAGGGAAGAGCCAGGTCGTGTAAGCTGCAAACCCAGTACGGCAAAACAGCCCCCATATTGATAAAACAGCGGTAAAGGCAACCTTAGAGAACCGGGTGGAAGCGAAGTGTGAAAGGCATCTTGCGTCGCATTGAAAAGAATCACGAATTGAACGATAAGCCTGACACTCTCTAAAGCGACAGGCCATCTTCAGATGTCTCGCATGGCACTAGACTACTCTAAACAGCGCCATGGATCTAGAGACGGATGTAGCAAAATGAAACAAAAGCAATTCACTATGGTATTAGTACAAATGTGTTTTCGATCGAACGAGCCCCAGTTAGCGTATTTTATTGCATTGAGAATCTTTCAAGATTATCTTGTACATTGACCACTGATGCATTTATCTGTGACAAGTGTTTGTCCCAGTTTCCAGATGGCTTGCAGATGTTCTATGCACGAACTAATCTATAACTGTCACCAACGCAGGACTGACAAACTGTCAACGCACTTTGAGCATTCCCTGTATTAGTTTGGCTTTGCTAATCTGTTGGCCTGCATTTGAGACTTCAGCCAGTACGGGCGATAGTCATTGGCCTGATTTTACTAGTTTGTCCGTCTTCGCCGCCCGAACTAGCTTCTTCACCAATGGCGTTCAACCCATTGATTTTTTTTTAAAATTCTACAAAACCTGCGGTACCACAACATGGTTTCCCTTGGTTAGCCTCTTACCTTTCAGCTAAATCGTGTTTCATAGCTTGTTAAACAATGCCAACATTAACAAAGTGGCAACAACCAAAACCAGCATTGACAGCAACAAGCTGCGACGACTAATGATCTTCGCTCTTAACAATAAATGTGAGCTAGCTATCGCCGTAATATCAAGCCTTTCGTATGGCCTGTCCGCTCACGTAGCATCACCCACGCAGGCCGCTATGGGATAGCTACAGCCGGAAGGCCTCATCAGCCATGACAGTAGACGAAATCTTGCTTTGTCGGTAGATGGCCCCCTTTTACCATCTTTGCCGCCGCTAATACGCGTTGCCGCCATTTCAGCTGTACGGGCGGTTGAATGGGCTGTCGCAGGTAGATCTGACTGACCGTAGGCCGACTCGACGCAAGCTAGTCGGTAGAGAAAGAACTGTCTATGTGGAATGAAACGGTCAGCAACATCATTTTTGTCCTATTAGTTGAGTTACTTCGCAAAAAAACAGATTAAACTTGAAGCAGTAGCAGTGAGACCGGGAGTAACCTCCTCGTTGTCATCATTGTGTGTCCTGTCGGACCGCACCGTGTGAGCCTGCCGGAAATAATCCAACAGGTCGAATCTTAATCAAGCCGGTTCAATCCCGGCCGGCTTCAGCCGAATGCCACCAAGTCTCAGCGAGCTGAGCTCCGGTGATCACCATTATCTTACGAAAGCTTCCATCGTCATACATTTGCTGTTGCTATTGTTGCCTTTATTGTAGATACATAGATCGGGGAAGTCACTTAGGGGCAGGACATTGTCTTACACTGTACCAACCAAGCCCCAAGTATCTGATTTGACGGGCTTAACTTGGTCTAGCAACATTAACAGAAAGAATCAGAAACGCTCTCATCTATGTAAAGTAAAAAAAACGTCCTTTCTAAGCGTGTTTTTACCACGAAAGGTTAAATATTACTGGTAATTGAAATCGACTGGTAAATCGCCACATATTAACAGACTTGATAGTTATTTGACTTTTTTTAATTAGTGATACATTGTTACCAGGAAAGAACTTAAGATGCTTATTCGGATTCAGTTCGATCTGCTGATTCTCCGATTTAAAGATGCTAGCCTAGTTAAAGATAGATAGCTAGATATTACGATATTAGTCGTTATTATAACTTTTTGTTGTTGGTTATAAATCATTTGTATATGTGAGCGTTACCTTGCTATTTTTCCGTCTTTTAGATTTTTGTGTGCCTTAGTCCCCTCGAAGATAAATTCAATCGATTTAGTAAAACTGAAACGGCCAATCTTGGTTTCTGAAATGAAAATCTACTACCAATGAAAATCGACACTTGCCTACTCACTAATGCAATGCTGGTTTAGGACATTGTGGCCTAGTGAACATATATTATAACACTTAACATATACTTAATTAAGCGTTACTGTTTTTGATGCGTATGCGTAGATGCGTTGTGTGCTCTTAAGCTGCTAGAATAGCTCATGTAGCGTTCGTGGACTTAAAGGTATTGTATATTTCGTATTTTCGTTAGCTCGAACCAGAAAAATGTACACCTGATTTCAGCATATAGTGGAAATGGTATAAAGTCCACATTAGCCGCCTGTGCAGGTATTGATGTACGGGATAGCTTAAGGCTTTAACAGGCAAATTCGAGTACTCTGTATACTTTTTTGTCTGCTTGCTTACCTGGGTGTTTTGGTATAGCAACGCTTCCGCTGCTAACGATCCCACTTTTGTACACGTGCGAGAGGCATTTGTTTGTTCTGCGATTTGCCCCTGATGGACGCTTAGTTATGCGTGGCCGAGGCGCCGAAGTGTTCCGTCAATAGTGGAGAATGATAAGAGATAACATAAGTCAAAATGAAAATTAATTTTGCATTGAGAAGCTCATGCGCCCCTAAGGAGCATAGCCAATTGCCCCAGTAGAAGTCGAATGACTCCAATTTGTGCGTTAAGTGAATCGATAGAAACACTAATCCTGAAAGAAAGCATCGCACACATTATCTATTAAATCTTCGATTCGGCTGTGCCTATTCCTTATCTGACAATCGATTATTGATAGAGGTTTAGCGATTATTTTGCTTGACCCTTAAGGGGGTTCGCTCCGACTTGTTGAGGCGGGTAAACGATAAGGGTTCCTTTCGTAGAATTCATCTAGAATATAACGCTGATTGAAGTGCGGCATTTTCGGCCCCCTGATAAAACCATGTAACCATGAATGGACATTACGAAAATAAGAAAGACTGTAAATTTAACGTTACCTGCAAAACGTACTTAATCTTGTTTATACATTTAATATTACTTCTTCGGACATCTCCCTATTAATATTTTCCAAGCATTTATTAGAGCCCATGAAAACCTAACAGTGCAGACAGCTATGGCGAGCTCGGAATCGAGTCGCTACGCTTTTTCCTATAGTTTGCATCAATATGGCACCTTCGAACGACCACAGACCTCGATATGACGATATCTGAAGTCATTATGCTTAAACCTATTCTAATTTCGTAAATGTGTTTTGTTCGTCGTTCTGTGATCACGGAAGCTGTTATATAGCGGAAAAATGTCATGCCATACTGCGAATTCTGAAGTATTTATTAGAAAGATATGTAAATGGCTCGGGTGCAGCGGTTCCTTAGTAAAGCACAACTTTACTGACTGATGTTAAGTGCACACAAGCTCGACCTTTCTATTGTACCCAATTTTATTGTTTTAGTTTACAACAAAAACCGTTAGCAAAATGATCGTCGACCTTCCATCGCCGTATCTATTCGAACTCCAAAACAACATGAACGTACCGAAGGACAAAAGCGTACACTATAGAGCAGAGTTGATTTAGTCCCCGTCTCCATTAAACATGTCTGACCCACTAATGTCGGCTGTCTTATACGCCGGGCGAAATGAAGCAGAAAATGGGGCTCGCATCACAGCGGCTTTCATGAAAATTACGTTGCTGCTGCTGCTGCTGCAGCAGCCAGTAGCCATCGAGTCGTACGCGCGTCGAACAACATCACTTAAATACGACTACTAAAGACTACTCCCATTTCTGCTAGTGCTATAGCTGCGACTGACGCTGACAAGGCGGACAATTGACTGGTTGGCCAAAACGTGTTTCGTCGTTTAGCGAGTTAAGTTATTCCGATTCAGCCAACTGCGGCGACAATAGTTGTGGTGCCGGAAAACCGCCGACGGAAGATGCGTTCCGACAGCGACAGGCTTCCTTTTATCGTCCCGTCCGCTGGAAATGATTACCATGTTTCGCTGCATCCGCGTCCATCATGAAAATGAATTTGTAATGAATTTTGAATTGAAGGCCAGCTAAAAACCCTTTGAAGGGTACAATTAACGGGCGAAAGCAACTACGAAGCGAGTGTGTTACAACAGCGTGAACAATGCAAGGTGGTGAATGTGTAATAGAAGCGGTGAAAAGGCGCAGGAAGCAAGAGATAAGGAGGAAATATGAGCAAAAAAAGAAAATAATAATAACGAGAAGAAAAGGAAAGTAAAGTGAGCGAAGAAAACGGCCTAATTGGATAATAGGCTTCGCTGCGATTACTATCTAAACAACCAAAGACGTCGCAATCAAATAGGAGGCGACAACCCATTCTGTTTCCACAATTTACTTGCTGTGCAGAATTTTTTTTGTCCTATTTGTGCGGAGAGGAAAGGCTCCGAGTTGTGGTATGCCACAGCAGGAGGCAAGCACAGTCGCTAGTTGGCTACGATCCGATTGGCGTCCACTCGCCCGTCCGCTCATCTTCTTGCGGATTAGGTGCCGTCCAAGTCTGCTAGCCAGCTTCATGGTGCAGGTGCTGCCTACTCCTGCGTCTGCTTCGACTGCTCGGAAGAAAAGTGAAGTAAAAGAGAGAAAAACAAGGCAACACAAAAAAAGTCTAAGCGGAAACGAATACAACAGCATGAAGAGAACAGCAAGTTCGTGAGTGGTATGAGCTGTTGAGGTTCAATCGATCACTCGTAATAGCCTACCTGAAGGCCTGGCTCACGTGGCGTAAGAATAAGGCAAAAGAAAGCCCTCCCTCCACCCTGTCTCCCCCGAATCTCTCCTTTTGCACCATTTCCCCATCAGTAACAGTAGCCACAGCAGCAGCGTTCATCGTCTCGTTTAGCTTTTTTCTCTCAAACCCGCAACCGCGTTCTCCTTGATGTTTGGGTGACCAACCCTATGTTTCTCTCCTTATCTTTCTTCCATTCGCCAGCTACTGCTTCCACCGGCGCTCCGTTACGCCCCAAAATCCGATGCTCCAAAAGCTGCAGTGGCGCCGAATACAGCGTGGTGGCAGGCGTACAGAAAAGCCTAGAGAGACCGTCGAAAATCCGCTCAGTGTGTACCTTGGTGGGGCCGCAAACGTTAGAGGCGAAAGCGCAAGAGAAGATCAGACAAGTTTAAGGGAAGTTCGGGGGAGAACCAGGAAAAGTGGCAGAAGGATTCCTGCCACAACGCAAGAACGGACTGCAATGATAGCATGAGCCGAAGCCGAACGAGAAAGAAACGCGCTCCACGCGGCTGGCACGGAAGGCCTTCTTCCTGTTGCGTCATGGCAGTAAAGTGGCGGTCTGGCTGACAGCACACACTAAGCGTTTAGCTGGATGGTTCTTAGCCAGTGGACCACTACAGCTAGCAGGCCAGCAAAGCAGGCCGAGCTTCAGAATCTGTTCGTAGAAGCTTCGTTTTGCCAGCGTTTTCTACGGGTGGCATATAGATCGGCAGCCAGGCGAACGGGCTCACCCTGCCGCAGCCGCCTCGCGGCTGCTGCTAGTGCATTCGCTTGCGTTGGTCCTTTCTGCTGTCCGCAAAAAAAGCGGAATAAATAGAGAATTTATTTCCAGATTTAAAAAAAAAGTTGTGCATCAGCCAAAGCATGCTGGGGCTGCTGATGCTATTGCTGCTGCTAGCATTGCTCGGAACTATGCCTGAAAAATTTATAGAGCCGCGTCAGTACCACTGGCAAAGAAGCATTGAGCCTTCTTCAAAGATGCAATAGCAGTTGCAGCGTATTGCTGCTTGGAAAGGGAAGGAAGAGGCATGCGGAGGGAAGTTGACGGACTTAAGAACCCCCTTCCTTGTTTGCTAACTATTCCCTTACCTTTCCCCGCTGATTCCCTCTTTCCCTCGTAGGTGGCATGCCTTTTTTCTCCGATTTTTGCTTGCCGTCACTCTGCTATCGGCGCTGGGGTTTCGAACGGACGCAGTCGGGGCTTTCTTACCCTATCCAACGCCAAAACCCTCCAGCTTCGTCCCTTCATGCTGCTTTCATGGTTGAACAGCACCAACCACCAGCTACGTATAGCCAGAAGTTGGGCAGGCGACGAACCAACGCAAGAGAAGAATAACGTTGCTCAACGATTTTTTAATGTTGTAGCATCCGAATCGGTGCGATGGGTAGGCGTGTAAGGCAGCCGTGTGAATCGCTAGTTGCAACAGCTTTGCCCACTTTGTAAACGAGGTGGAGTCCACGTAACTATATACCTGATTCTTGTGTTATTTACTCGACAGCGACGATGAGGGTGAAGAGGTAGATGATATGGAAAACACGTTAAGCAGAATAGGCGGCAACAAGCATGTTTGGATGGAAGCAAAATCGGTCGAGCGTATACTCTGCACCCAGTTTAGGACTTCGCAGATTTGGCACACTGTTTGTGCCTAATAAAACCTTTAGATGAGGTGTTACATATCTGTTGATGTTATGGCTATGTAGCTAGCTAAAAGTTGTGCTGAGAGAGAAACATTAGTCATAGTTGTTTGCAGTGGACCTTGTACAGAATATATTTTCTTAGTTATCTTTAATTTTTTGACATTTGACAGATAATATACCGGTAACGTTGTTCATGCAAACCGAGTTGCACAGTACATCGCAGGAATTTTTTTTCAAGCTATTTTTGTCCCGCTAAATCGCCCCCAGACAATGGCGATGGCTAGCCTAATCATAACAATTATAATACTAAGTATTCGAAAGTTACTTTAAAGCGCAGCCCCAGCCAAACGAAAATCGTTGTTTTTATGATAAAATTGTGAGTCAGGCAATTGAAAACTTGACAATGGCCAACGAGCTTAAGGCTGATCATACTGAGCATGCCGATCCGATCATTGTTGCAGGTAAATAAACGTCCTCAGTATGTATAACCAAATCGAGGAAGCCATTTTTTTAAAGAAAAAAATCTGGTTTCTTTTGAAAAGCAGAAAATATTCTCTGATAAACTTCAATGTAAACTGGAGCTTCCCGTTACTATGCCGGTAGAATGACAAAAGCCAATTATAAGTTAAACGTATTCTATGTGATTTTTGGGCAAGATTCTACCACCGCTGCTAGCTCACCCTGAACGTATTTATTTCTTTCGGATGCCTTGAGGAGATGCCTCTGTAAATCAACTGACATAAAACGTGTTTACTCGGTCGACACCCACCATTGCGTGGCAGAAGCGACGGCTGTGCAGTACTATGTGTGAAAGCAGCGTCGGGGCTGAATTTAATGACCGGCTATTATGTTAGCTGCAACTAATTTAAAGCACCTAATCTTCACAGGTCTTCGGTCCTGAAACGAGCTCGGGCGCGGAGGTCGGTAATGTTAGGGTGGCTAGCTACAAATAGCGCACCGGGGCAGACGGGGAATCGGCCAATGGAGCAAAAGTAATATGCTAGTCACCGCATTCGCGTCGCCACCCAGTTTCGTTAACCTCAGAAGCTGGCCTCACTGTCAGCCAGTTCAGGTCTAACACGCTAGTTGGTCCTCTTGGCAGTCCACAATGATGTTAACTGCGGTACCACCGCTGTCGATGCCAATCAGCAACGCACATCCCAAGCAGGCCAGTTTCCATCGGCGGCCTAGAAGCGATATTTAAAGGTATCAACTGAAGGCGGCAGGGTAAGCCGGAATTGCAGGATAGTGGGATTGGCCTTTTCCTTGAAGTATGACACGGTTAACGTAGGCTGCGATGGCATCTTCAAGCTGCACATTTAGGTCGCAGCTACTTCTGTGGTGGAGATTTTAGAGGCCCGAGGTCCTAAGGCCGGGTATTTCAGATGAGGAACGTGTTTTAGTAGGAGTTTTTGCCCGGTTTGGCACTTGCACAGCAGCCATGCTGCTCGCAATGGCCAGAGCCATAAACTTTGCACGTTATTGCTTTGCCAACTCAGAGTAAAAGCTAGAGGTCTAGTTGCTTCTGCCAGCGGCGAGCGCGCTCCGAGCCAGCCAGTCGTGAACTCACCTTTTTTCACAAGAAAACAATGAAACCAACGAGAAGGACGACGCTGAGAACGGAGAACGCAACTCAGGCCCAATCGCTAAAGAAGTCGCCTTTAGCTACTGGATCAATGTCTGATCAATCAAAGTCTGCTCGTAGGCTGCGTGTCCCACCAGTTTCGTGCCGTCTTGTTCCACAGTAAAGGCTCGAGCGCCCCCTGGAGGTGGTCACCGCAGGTATCGCCGCTAGAAAAGATGCTGATGCCTTTATTTTCCCAATGCACATCTTTGGGTGGATGTACGTTACGCTATGCCCTTATTATGCCATTAATATATCGTTATTAGAAATCTGCAGGTAAAACCGAAACAGAAGTCACGCCAATAATACGATGGGACACTAAAGGGAGACGGTTTTCAAAGTTAAAAGGAAAGTGGGCTTATAGCACAACTGAGTCAAACCCCGCTGTACCTAACTTACGCTGACGCAACAATGATTAGATATTCGAAATGATATGATGCTCAAGGTATTCGACTACATAATATATATTGGAACGCTTCTTTGTTCCTGACACTGTTTCCAGATAATACCAGATTCCTCTAAGAGTTACTGTTTACCTGTGTTATAGGTGTCGCTCGTAACGGTCATGTTTGTCCAGTAAAACTACGATTTATCGCCATTATCGTTCATTTCAAATGGCGCATTCCAAAAGTTCCCTTCGCTTCTCGGCCGACGCCTTCTTAACGGGAGCACAAGTCGACATTGTGATGTCGAGAGTGGACAATTCGAACGAACTCGAATCGGTGCTGTCGGCGGCCATACGTATTAATCGCAGAATGTGGTACTCTGTACCAACGAGCCCCGTACTAATGTGCCCGCCTTCTGTGGGTCAGTACCCCATTCGATTGGAAGACGTATGGCTTTCAGTCAGACAGTTACTCACGGTACATGCTGATATAAGGCTCTAACTACGAATCCGCCTTTCTGAACTGCACGACGTTTGCTTCAGTAGACAAAACATGAACACTGGCCAAGAACTTGTTCCTAATTTTAATAGGCACGTCCTCTGGAGGCTGAGCATATTAGCGATCACATCTGCCGTTTATGTTTGCAACGCTGTTGTCAAAAGTTCTCCATACAGTCAAATCGAAGACAAGACAACCTGCTGGCTCATCCTTGAATTGGAGCAAATAACACTTATTAAATTAATGTATTCGTTTTATTTTCTTCGGAAGGCACTCGTCTGAATCTTATGATATCTAACGTGTACCTGAGGTTTTCAAGAACAGTACATAATATCGTAGTCTCATTCAGATCAGTCTGCTTCGCTAATGTCCTGATCGAAACAGAAGTATAATAAGACATGCACTTTTTGAACGGTGGTGACTAACTTCAGAGTACACGCTAATCTTTCTCTGCCGTTTTCCGTTAGGCTGCGCTCATACTCATTTGCGACGCGGTGCATTGCCCATTAGGGATGGCCTAATAGGCTTACAGTCTCAGTGAGGTTCATCCAGCGTGTGCAAACCGCATACTGGCTGATCTTCGCTTAAATTCCAAAAACGACGCACCGTTCCCTATGACGAGTTTGTTGTTTTTTAGTAAGAAAAACTAGGAACGGCGAATAAACGCATGCTCGTTACGACGAGCAGTTTGGCGACATACCCCTACATATATAGCGAACAAAGTTCGTGGCTCAACAAAGAGTATAAAGAGATTAATTTCGTAAATATTCAACTCGTGATTTAAATTAATTTCTCACCTAGCCCCAATGGGCAAAAAATTAGGCACAAATTTACCTAAAGGTAAATATATAATCTTGTTCTATCAAATTACTTTCCTTGATGCTGGGCCGAATAATTTCCCCATTGCCATACCTTTATCTTATGAATGATGCGCGAGTCAAACCACTGACAATTTACAGGCGCAACATGAAATACTGTAAAATGTACCTTATTAATTAGATATACTCGCACAGGTATACGCTACCAGCTTTGTTGGTGGACGTATGGACAGCTCTTCAAAAGGTCACTCTCTGGCTCAATATAGCGTTCAAGACCGATATAGTCAAAAACAGGTTAAGCCAGATTTATGTTTTGGTCGGCTTTTGGCGATGAATGCTCTGTAGCAGCCATGTGTGCTAACAACATCAGAGCGAGCGGATGGCCGAGCGCGCAGAGAATATCGTTTACGAGTTTCCCGTCTCTTAAAGACCCTCTATAGCTTCGGAACGTTCCCCAATGGACGGGGGCAACCTCAGTGGGATAGGTATCGCTTGTTCTTGCAGTGGAAGCAAACAGCTGGACGATAGCAGAAAATATGGCCTCTGTCGAAGCAACATGTGGGGAAGCCGTGTAGAGGCTGCCATAAAAATCAAAGGTCGGAGAATAGAAGAGTCGGAGAGAAAGAAGCTCTGTGCGTTGGTGGCTAGCGTAAAGTCGTCGACTTTCTAACGCGTCAATTTGACGCACTCAAAAAACTTCCGAGCGTCTATACGTAGGTGTGAATCAACGGCTAATTATTTGCGTTTCCTCTGCATGTTTTAATGATTTTTCAGTCTTAAAGCCATAGCAATTTCAGCATCTTAGACATTTTAAGGGATCAGTAACCGCACGCTTTATCAATGTGTCCGATATGCGTGCTTTTAGGCTTGAAGAGACATTCCATTTTGAGCAGAATTTTCTATTTTAAGTTGTCTCCCTTTACCGTTCATCGGTATACCCAAGGGTGTTATTGGCCTATAAGGGATATTTTGAAACGTGGCATTTAACAAGTCCTGTAAAACAAACGTATAGGAAAAAGAATAATTCAAAGGTTCCCCTTTTGAAAACCTAACCTACCTTAGTGTTCACCGCTACCTTTAGTGGAGTAAAAGTGAAAGCGATCTTATTAAAAGGATTGTCAAGTTGCACTAAAAGCGGACAAAGGTTTTTCGTTAATTATATCAGTCGTAGTTTTGTAGTGAACTAAGGCGGGCTTCTTTGAGCTACAAAATACAATAAATAATGACAGTTGTTGTAGCGGGCAGCCAGGAGATTTTTCGAATCATCCTGTTGTGGTCCTGACATGATCGATTTGTGACGTTTCAAATGGTAGCGATTATGATGATCGTGTGTTAAATCATATGGCGCCGACTAAGAAACGCACTTTGTTCACTCGAAGGTGCTATTCGTTTTGCATGAGCTAAAAATATCGGCGTAAACGAAATTTTGCTTACTTCATTTATAAAGTGTGTCTCTGTAAAATCTTTGAAGAACCTCCGTTTTAAAATAGAACTTTGGAATAGGCGCAAAAAGCGTTGCGTCGTGCACGGCTCTCGAAGTAAAATTCGTGTACATTCGTCCTAAATCAGGCACCTCTAGGATTCTTAATGAATCTATGCGATCTTTTAGAAATAATTTTATTTTACAGGAACTTAAACAAAATACTGAAACGTCCAAACTTCGTTCTATCATTAGAAATGGACGATTAATCGATTTTCTCTGCAGGTTAATTCAGTATCTTTATTTGACACTTTTCATTCGTGGAGAGGCGCTTAAAAATACTCTTATCAATAACTAGCCCAGCTTCTTTGTATAGCCCAAGGATCAATTGTATATATTTGTGACGTTTTCCCTCAATCATTGAAACATTAAGTGAACGTCTGTATAGATTTACTGGGGAAATCAACTGCTATCCAACTAGTAAGATTAGTTCGGCGTTGGGTATTGGCGTCAAAAGAACGTCAAGCTAGTCTGCGTAGCTTTGCCGTAGTAAAGCACTTGACAGCCCTCTCCCAAGCTAAATATCAGTACGAGCAATCCATTATTTAATTTTATGCAGAATTATATATTTTGGGATTATTTAATGAGACGAAACATGCTTCAGCTCTAGATAGCATCCGAAGTCGTTTCATAAATCCTACGGTTTACCGAGTATTGTCACTGCGTGTTTAAAGTCCGACAATTGCGTTGAATGTACAAACAATTACGTTATCACGGAGATAAAACAGGACTGGTAACAAGAAACGTAATTGTATAATCGGCTTCTGTTTTGAGCTGGGCTATACATTGCCTTTTATGTCCAGATGTCTATATATGCGCCTCGCTTTTTTAGCAAACATGTATTTGAACTTAATACGCGATGATAACCGAGCGCTTCAAATGATTTTTACCAACGTTTACCACTAATAACAATAGCTTATTAATGCGATTTCTGTCTGCTATTTGATATAATGCTATACCGGTACGATTCTATGTGTGAAACGTCAGCACTTGCGGCTATTGTATATTTGGAAAAACAACGTGTATATATTTATCGCAAAGCGAAATCCAGCCGCAGGGGCGGTATTCAACAAGCAGAAGTTTAGGAAGGAACCTGAACATCTTCTCATCCTTTGTTTTTTTATTGTAGTTCTTCCATGAACTGCAGTACGGGCGCTTATGAGTGTCTTCATCTTGAATATAACGGAATGTGATGAAGCCCCTGCTAGAGGCAGGAATGCTACCTTATTCCTCAGTGAACCATACCGACTACCACGCGAACCAGGTGGGGCACGTGTCATACTTTTTTGCGGCCAAGTCGAAAGGCTTTTTGATTTCACGAGCAACTTTCTGTAACCGAAACATTATTCGCTTGCAATATTTTTGCAAAGGGAAAGATTCTATGGAGTTCTGTAAGATCCATAGATAAATAGAATTACTGACCTTAGTTTTTCATTCGGTGTCAGAGATATTTTTCTCAAACTTCCCATAATCCCCTGCGCATAGCTACATCCCTCCAGAAATAATACGTATATATATATATTAGCATAAACACACGAACACCATTACCTATTGCGTACGGTTGAACACTTTCATAGGATCCTGACTGAGGCAGTATGGAAGAGAAGCTAATTATATAAGTAATGTATTCCAACAAAGGAGATTAGCGAGATGCGGAAAGAGGTTTGTATGTCCTATGACTGGGTTAAAAATTAAAGCTATTTCTAGTGGCTTCGTTTACGTACGTTTCCATTATAGACGCTAGCTAGCTAAATCTACCATGATGTTTTGCTGAAACTGTAGCCGAAGTTACCTCTTCTTCGGAAATATATAACTCGACTAATATATTAATTTTTTCTATAGAAATTCTAATATTCGCCACTTGATCTAAATATTATAATTGGAAATTATAATATATTCGGAATAAGTATTAAATATGCCTTTGAACAAGCTCCGAGTAGAAGACCTACAAAATAATCACTACAACGCTGATGATGGAACATTGTGTTTAATGTCCAGTGGGCATCGCGGTTAAAAACGTTTGAAAAAGTCTGCAAAAGCTAATGCAGGACATGTTTACCTATTTGTAATATAAACTTTCACTGAAATCCCGATGTATGTATAGCTAAATCCTCTTGCCAGTATGAACAACTTCGTTGCTTACCCTTCAATGACTCCCTACTCGGCCGAATGACAACGCTAAATCTAATCAATTTGGAAATGTCAGAAGAAAATTACCTGTAAAAAAATAAGTGTTTTTAATTTTATAATTTAATTTTGGTGGAAAGAAACATTGCAGTGAAACTTCTTATTAGTACATCTTGCTATTCGTTGCTACACACAGCTGCGTATATAAAGTCTGGGCTATGCCCACAAAGTGCTTCTCGAAACTGAGGACAGGGTGCCTATTTTTCAAAACGCATGTTGATAGAATACACCTGTAGGTATTTTGCGCATACGCCTGACAACAGCTTCTTCATGCATGGTACGAAACACAAAACAGCTTCCTTTTGGACTACTACTACCTACATGTAAAGATGAGTGATCTATAATATTACCGTTCTCAACTGATCACAGGAAGCAAGCGATAACTTTTTTGTATGTTTGCGAAAAACAAAAACACAGTTTTTCTAAGAACGCATTATAATCAATCTCGACCATAACAGTGCCAGAATCGACCTCTTAAGTCCTATTCCCAATGTTATTGGGAGCGTGTTAACGGAACAGTTGACTGGTACTTACGGCGAACTATTAATCAAAGATTCATACCATTACGAGGAGGACAACATTTATCAGACGCAGATATATAGATTTTTCAAGCGAATATGAATTGGGAACCTACAACAAAAGAGGCTCGAAAGACGACTTCACTTTGCTTTTCTTTATCGCTCTAGTACAATACGATCGGTGGTGACCGTGGCTACGTAATCGCAGGTATCAATTATAAGAGCAGTAAAGAAAAACCGTAGCCAATTAAAAACACCTCAAAAAAAAGCACTTATGTTATGGCGAACTTTAAACTATTGAGTATATCTACATTAACAAGTGATACCGTAATTAGTTAGGGATAAATATGTTCAGCGTTTCGTCTGCCGTTCTATCTCTGCCGATAAAATTTGTTGCTTTCCTCAACGCATTTATTCTATCCTAACATCGCGTCTTTACCATTATCGTGTCTCTTAAATACTGCCTTGTATTTTACCTGACAGTTGTGAGCGAGGTCGTCCTTCTAGGTTAAGCTGTCTCGTTTCCATTGCACTCATTGTACCTTGAGACAAAGTTGCTACTTGTTCGTGGCGTTGTTGTGGTCTGCTTCGTCGTTAAACCACTTCTATTGATTTCGGCCGAACCCACTATTGCTACAAAACTAGGCTTCCTTTTCCTCAGAAGCCAGGCTTTCTCCCGAAGCTTTACCCGCAGTATCCCTTAAACCTCTCCCGACAACAACAGCCACAGCAGCATCATCCATTGTTGTATTATGGTCAGAGATACAAGCACCAGTGCGTGCCATGTGCTATCCGCGGCTTTTCCGATCGAACTGTTTCGCTTGTACATAAGTAACAAGAAACGCCGCCAGCTGCTTCCAGTTCGCTTACAAAGATCCTGTTGGCGATCCGAATAACAAGCCCCAATGTGGACTGGGAGTTTTGCGCGGCCTGGTCGTGCGCAGCTTCTTCCCATCGCTACCGACCCAAGTGGATAGTCCGGGGTAACGCTCACAGCGTTAGACATCTATCTAATAAAGATGGACCATCCGACAGAAAAAGGTGGCGCTTAGAGGCTCCCCATTTACAGGTAACTTCGCTTACGGACAACACAATATACAAAGAACATCGCGGATACCAAACAGTAATAACAATAGCAATGCTGAAAAAGTCGCAGTTGTGGCTACGACAATGATGTCGACAAGACAACAGATACATTTGCTTTAACTTGAGGGGCGTGCCTTTGGACTGGATGAATGAAAAAGCAAGGTCGCTGAGAACAAAGATGCTATTGACCCCATTGTCCGTTCGCCCTGTCTTATTACTGTAATTTCACATTTCAAGCTGTGCGATGCTTGACCCCCCCCCCCCCGCCCCGGTTACCTGGCTTGCTCCAAATAATGGTTTATTTGTCCATACGGCTGATTGCTTACGGGAGAAATTATTTCATATTATGAACCTGTCCGCTGTCGGAAGTAGAACGAAGCTAAACGGGCTAACGGCATAAGAACCTAGAAGCGATTTGGTAAGAAAACGCCAGAAACTAGCCAAGAACTCATCTTCTCTTCAATCCCCTACTGCCCATATATTTACATGTAAGAAACTTAATATAGAAAAAGCTATACATATATGCACAGAATGGAACAGAACTCTCTTGAGCGTTTTTACTTTACTCTTTTACTAATTCTCATATTTACTGCATGTTATTCCCTTATCATGTGAAATTGAGACCCTCAAGCGTTAACGAACTTTTGCATTACCGTTTATATAAGCCCTTTATATATGCAGCGTATTCGTTGAGAAATCAACAAATGAAACAATAGTAAGCTGAACTGAAAGAAAAGACGACACGCGGTTTGTCATGCCGATCGAATTGTGCAAGGAGTGTGCATGATTAGTGTATGTACAAGCTTCCAACAGGCCGCCAGGATAGTTGATGTGGTATAGACAAAGTGTCTCTATATTCCTGATGGCGGTTACATAGAGATTATAAATAAAATTTAAACAGTGTCTTATATATACGTTTCTTCTCCGCCGTTTTTCTTCAAGATGGCCAGTTAGTTCTATTTGCTTTTTCATTTTGTCCCACAGATGAAGTGAGTATGGCTGTATTGATCTAATATCCACAGGTTGCCGTTGGTCTACATTCCAAAAATGAATGAACGATTTATTCTTACGATTCAGAGGATCCGGAAGGTAACAAGCAAACCGTTACTACCAACTACTACGAGCGGGCACCTACGCTTGTTTGTAGCTGAACTTATCGAGCCCCACCGGTTATTATCATCATCATCATCAATTCTAAGCCATTCGAGTCACATGCATTGTTTGCGACGCACGACGATTTAGACGCGCCAGGGTCGAAGCGAGCATTGAACGTTTGGATCGCTTAAGAGCGTCTAATCGTTGTTGATAGAAGAGGCAAGGGTTTTCGTTTTGTCTATATCTCGGCCACCAGCTACTTAATCTACGATACAAAAGGCAAGCTTGCCTCTGCCCGAGCTTACGCTATAAGACAACGCACTCTTCGCCCCGCACTACTATACAATCGCTAAACGGTCAGTGAATATCGCGCCATTTGTCTGTTTTTCTCCTATTATCTTGTTTTATTATGGTCGAAACTTAGCTTTAGTTTGCAAAAATATCTACAGTACTCTCGTTCGCAATAGACATTTATACTATACCGTTATTTACGATGACACTAGCAGAAGTTATGACGCTTATCGAATGAGCAGTATTTCACTATTTGATTTTCGACAGCTGGATCGCAAATGTATTCTATATGCAAGACAAAGATCTCCCTGTAGCGAAGTCAAGGCATATATTCCTTGATATTTCTCGATACTCGTAGAGACGAGGAGAACGGTGGTCCTATACTCTCCGTTCGGTTGCTTAAGCAACTGGTCCGCTTGGCGATCGCGCTCCGTCTAAGCGTCTGTATAAAACATATAGTAATAGTATTAGAATGAGTATTTGTTGTTCAATCATCGCATTACAAACTTGTTGTTCACTAGCATCATCAGCCTCGTAGAATACGTATGTATCTGCCGCTTCCCGTCCCGCGGCTGCCGTATCGGGCCGCAGTCGTAGTGAAATCAAAACATACTTGAAATGAGAAGCAATAGCAACAGTAGCCACTTGGCTTGCTCTTAATAACACAAATTAGTGAGGAGCATGAAGGGGGCTGGGGAGGGGAGGGGGTGATAAAGAAAGATCGAGCAGGGTAGGTAGAGAGGAAGGGAAAAAGGGAAGAAAGCGTAGTGCTCTGTGGTTCGTTTGGTTCCCCTACCACCGACACATAATTATGTACATAGCTGCCCATATTCCCCACACTTGAATTCGAGCCCATGCCTTACTCCTATTTCAATTCAGCCCTTAACGTGGACTTAGCGCCTGCCTAGCGGCCGCCTGTTTGCCGGCTGTCCTTTCGTCTCTCAAGTCGAGAGTAGAGAGTCACGTTGTCGATGTTGTTAGACTCCTGAAGTCTTACGTTTATACGACGCTTCGTACACGCGCGTACAGCAGAGCAGACCTCTGATCTGCGAATCTAGATTTTAAGAGCTGAAAACTCAACACCAGCCCCCAAGGTGTGAAACAGCATAAATAGCCTAAAGAAGACCAGCGATTGCGGATTATAAGGATAAACACAATTGGTGATATACACATTTCTTGTTTGTTAAAAAATAGGCGTTATTTTTTTTAATTAAAAAATAGCTTTGCCCTTTTCCGGGTTCTTTTCTTACAGAATTCTTTTTGCGAGTCTTGCGCTTCACCCCGAGGAAATCTTTCTGGAATTCTCTGGAAGCCGCACGGAGACATGCAGTAAAGTAAGCAGAAACAATCAGGTAAATTCGTAAGCCCGGCCGGGATTACGAATTGGAAAATAGCTGATGTCCGTTCGTATTTCGACCACAAGCCTCTTGTTCAGGCCATAGTGCCACTGTGGAGTGCTTCAAAAAAGGTTTCGTTGCAAAAGCCGCGAGTAAACGCGTGCCCGCTGCGTTGAAAGGGCAAAACCTGATCAGCTAGAAGCACTTGTAACGCTGCCTTTCGTTATTGTCTCGGAACAAAAACCAATGGAATTTTCGACAATATATAGGTCTGCGCGCATCGATATAATCTTGTTATATGTGTTTTTGTACACACACAAACATTCGCTTCAGGACCACTGTGTTTGCCATCACTTATACTTTTACTGTAATACACTAATTACCCTATGTACGTTAATAAATCCGAGCACATAATTATCTCGAAGGTGCTTCTATGGACAGTATTTTTCTAGAGCAAGCAGTATTATTATGATTTTGACTTTGTTTTTGAAAGCTAATTGATCTCCGCAGAATTGGCTATGTAAACATTGTACCGTTATTGCTTATCCACTTACTACGGCAATCATTGCACAAGATGATTGAGAAGCTGCTTTCCTACTAGAACAAGCACGACGCATTGTGCACAATTCCGTAGTGAAGTTTGTGTTCTCGATATCCTAAGCGTTCATCGGTACGACGTTTTGCTTCAAGTAAAAAACATCGCCCTGAACATTGTTTTTTGTCGTTGATTTATGCAGTAAAAGTAATATTGAGTAGCCCATCCATGTGTCAATTCTCCGTAGGGTACATAATATACGGTACATATATAATACTGTGGTACTTATGATGGAGTACACGTTAGCTCCCAAATAAACCGAATGTCACTCTCTTCACGGCGTTCCGCGACCTGAATCATGCGCGAACGCGCTACCCTCAGCAGTTCGAACCGACAAATCTTCTTATTAGGTAAACACACCGCAGTAATTTGTTATGTCTATTTATCTAAACAAAACTAACATCGCTGAAACGTGGACCGGCAAGAGAAGCTTAGTCCATAATATATTTTGTGTACAAAGCAAGCAACTGCTATTTCTAGAATTTCTCACTACTGGCTTTTTTAGTTCAAGCAGGTTATTCTGTCGAAGCAAATTGCTCTTCTTTATTCAAGCTAGAGGGTTTGTCCGTTTTTATTAGGTATATTTTGGTACTATATAGAACTTTCAGCAGGCTAACTATGAAGTTTTATCGAAATATGGTCTAGCAGGCGCCACATAATGTCTTGCACGAGTCTGACCCAAAACATAACGCCCTAAAGGCTTGTCCTACAGGATCGCAAGGTCACAACAAATAATCCTGTAGCTTGCATCAAGACACACGCGTCGCTTAACGTATGCATGGTTTGATGAACGAACGTACGTTATTCAGATAATTATTCAGTATAAGAAAACGTAATCAGCATCGATATTTTTGGAGGTGGATGAATCTAATGGCATAAGGCTGTATATATATATATATGTATATATATAATGCCGGACTTAGCTATATTTAAGCTTTGTCTTTTTCGTCTTGTTTTAAAGTCTTGTTCTGAAATAATTTGTTTACAAACTGGAATTTATAATTAAAATCGTTTTAAGAGAAGAGTTTATTGACGCGATTAAGGTTGTAATTTAATTTACCCTACGTTTAGAAACATTTGTTTGGCGTAATGCTGACCCATATACGGACGTAAAATTCGGAATATTCATTTACGTGCTTCATGGGTGACTAACTCGCTTATGTTTCATCTGAATAGTGTACATTTTTATTTTATTGGGTGCCCATCCATCTCTGCCCACCATTTCAATCTGTTTATAGCATGTCCAGATTTTCATATACAGGCAAACGGTTATGCCAGGCCGACAATGCGGATATCGCCCATGGTCATTGGCGCGTTGGTTTTTCCGGATGTGAAGCGAAATGTGGTCGCACATACATTCTCAGAGATAGCTAGATTAAATCCCGCCTGCAAAATCGACAGGTTGGAGGGTTACCCCCGTCAGCCAGTGGAAATAAAAATGACGTCTTCTTGCCAATAGTTCGGTTCGGAAGGCTGGCCGGTCCTCAAACTGCGATGGACGTAGTGAATTCCAAGTGCTACTAGCTTTGATCGGCGAATCAAAAAGGGAGAGCACGGTAAATGGTCTTGGTCTGGGCAGTAGGGACCTAAGGGGTCATGTGAAGTGTGGAAGCTTCTACATGAAACTGTAGAACGATTGTTGTAAACAACGGGCAGAACGGCTATAGCGGACATCTATAAGGATCAGAGCGCCGTTTCGAGGCAGGGAAGGTTTACGGTATAGTATTTTTGAGAGATATTTGAACCTTGTTACTGCTTTCCATTGAACCCCTTTTGGCTGACGTAGATTACGCGCGTTCGTTTCGCTCCTTGCGTATTCAACAAACATGAAATCCATCGGATTTCGATTGCCCTTCGCCGGTGGCCGGTTTCCCATGCCCTGATCGTCGTCCCAAATCCCTTCATAGTTGAGCCCCTCAAGAATATGGCTAACTTCTAGGACGACCGGGCTAGACACATCGTTGCCATAACCATTATCATCGCTACCATCGACACTACTGTACCGAAGCTATGGTTGCAGATGCAATCTTCCAACTTAACCTGCTGCCCAGTCAACGCTGTTCCATTCTCAAGCTCCTCCTCCCTGTACCGCTCTACGAGCCATAGGCACCCAGCAAAACGTACACACAGGCTCACAGATGCAATCACTCACACGCAGGCGTTCGTGTTTCAGCGAATTCCCTGATTCGCCTCTCCACAGCCCTTCCCCATGTTCTGATTCAGGCTTCTCATCGCCCGTAGCTAACCTCTAAACCCGTTATATCCCTTTTACTTGTACTGCGTCTAGCGCTGCTGGCCTTGCCGCTTCTTTCCGATTCTAACCAACTCTGCGAATAGCAATGCTTTATCACGACTCTGTGGTCAGTGCGTCAGTCTCAAGCGCCTTCCTCATTTTCTATTCCTGCGCTTCATTTCCTGCTTTGAGGCAACTTTTGAATCGCGGGCTCTAGCTTAAAGGGGCTGTGTAACTATAGGAAGGAGAAGCGAGATAGGTTGCAAGGGGTGAGCAAGCAGACTTGACCTCGGTTCATCTTGCTGATTCCTTCTATTCCCGACCGCGCTTTATTTTGCTCCGGCGTGGGGCTTCGCTAGTTGCGTCATTTCATTCTAACTCTATCGTGTGCAACTCGTCATTGATACCCAGCCATCCTGTTGTTTTCCACAGCATAGCATACGGTGCTGAGAGGTGCCGGACCAGTTACTTAGACACTAATCGGATTCAGCGTTAACGTCGCTGGACGCCAAGCTTCTACAACAGTACTTGTAGCACAGCCCTAGTGACCTCAGCAGCATCAGCGGCTCATGCAGCAGCAATCAGATCTGCTACCAGATACCAGTATACTTGAGTGACAGTTAGAATCGGGCAAAATACGACGCCACAGCGGAAAAAAAACAATAGGATAAAGATCTGAAAGAGCTTCTCACCACAGAAACAAATCACTCAGGACAATTTGAACGTAAATGATGCACTGTCTGTTTTACAGAGCTGAACGAGCAACTGGGGGTGCCTGTGAGAAAGTGGGTGGGGGGGGGGGGGGGGTAGAACAGGAATAAGAGAGTTCTGAAGCCACAAAGCAATATGATCGGCTCAGTCGGACTGACAACGATATCCATAGAGATAACGATAATTATAATAAGTAAACTCATCCAGTTTTGAAAGTAGATTTCCTACTGGACACCGGTACCATGCGGTGGTCTCATAAGTAGCGTAATATACAGTACAACGATGTGGCGAGATTAGCAGTGCCGGAAAGAAGTACTGATAACAAAAAAGATATAACTTGAACAGGAAGGACGAATCAAGCATTTTAATATACGCATTATAACTGCATTAAAAAGGAGGTAGTGCACATTCAGGATGAAACGGCCACTCATTGTCTGAGCCGTTCTTGTAATTTGACGTTAGTAACAATTTCAGCAGGGCTAACTTGACAGGCCCATGTCACCATTAGGCGTATCTGATCGACAAAATTGTTATAACAAAAAAAAATAACGAGCAACTGCATACGCATAGTAAGTGAGACGTTTCTGTCTTTCCTTCGTTAGCGGGGAACAGCGATGTAAAATGTCCGATTTAGCTGCATAGAGTTGATACGGGTACTTATTTGTGTTTATATTTTTTTTTTTGAAAATGGTACAACAAGTAGTATATTTGAGAATAATTTCAGTATGGTGGTATGCTTCTGGATTGTATGAGTCCCCCAAAACAGTCTACGTGTACAGGTAGATATTTTTAGCCAGAGACAGGAATCGCTCAAAGATGCTATGCGTAACATCCCTAGTTTTTTTTTTAAATGTAGTACTTCACCCATATTGTCATCTATGGGTAGATGACAGTGTAATTACGAGCGATGTACGAACCTTCTCAAGACAATGGCATTACTTCGAAATTATCATCGAAGAAATGCCATTGTCTTGAGAAGAATGTCGAAATCATTGTTATGTTCGCGAACGCAACAAAGGCAGAAACCTAATTAAAGTTGACCGTACCAACCACACAGTTATGAATCTATAAAGCTGTATATTATACCTTTATGCATGTATTTTTCATAGTCTGTATTATAACTCGATAAGGTCTAAAATGAATACTATCAATTTACTGGTTCGGAACCTCGCGGCATTTTATAGAAAAAATCTATTACATATGAATTGAAAGGCAATCTTTGGTGACACGAACACTTACAATTCTTTGAATTGTTAGTTTATCGTTATATCACATAGAGACCTCGTTACCATTTCGGTCGTTTTTTCATCGATCGTTCATGATCGATAAATAAAGTTTGCCCTTTAACCTAGGAAGGGTTTTGCCTGAAACCTAGGAAGTCTGTGGCAGCTATCTTAGTTAACTTTCCTTAGATTTGAAATATTACCTGTTCAGGTTTTTCGGAGCAGGCCTATCATGACGATTACACAGATGAATCATTTCACTAATTATGTTTTTCCAATTTATATAACATATGTATCACACGTTTATCTCGGAGCTTCATCAATAGCTTTGGCTATTATAGATTGGCCTATATACGGTCCTAGTATCCTAATATTGATGCAACAAATATTGTAAAAGCTGCTTAAATAGATGCTATTAGAAGACTATAACATCATGTTTTCGTCGTTTTTTTTTTATGTTGAACTAACTAAATCTGGATAAACATCGTAGCTTATTGTTGCTCAGGGGAGTGTTGATTTATTCAGAGATATTTTATCTAAATTATAGAAGAAAAACTGATCAGACAATTGGCATTTGTTAACAGATTTTCTGTTTTTGGTATGACCGTATAATACGCAGTGGTTGAGAAAAAGCTTTGACATTTGTAACACGCTAGAGCCTTGTGCAGCTTAAGCAAAGTACTACAATGCCATTGTATTGTTTTGATGATCTTGCTTCTAAGTCGACGCTTGCGTATTTTAATGACCAAAAAATGGCAAAATGTATTCCTTGTTAACTCTCTGTGTGTGGAAACACCGTTTTTGGTCTAATTGTTTAGGTTTCAGTGTAGACAGCACGGAGAATCCTTTCAGCATTCTTTGTTTGACTGAGGCAAGAGGAAGATCTTCGGTTGAAGCGTGTCCACGCTCTTCAAAATGTATGAGAGGCGGACGTCGAAGGTGCCGTGATGGACATAGGATGGCCCTGCGAATTCTGCCTATTTTTACTTGGTCTTTTTTCGAGCGGCATGAACATTTTATCCGGGTATATATTGAAGTATTATATAGACAAAATGGTGAAGCTCTGAATTGAGCTAAATAATTCATTTAAATTGGATGTATTGATCAATTTTGGATGATTTGATTCATCGTTATAGGGAAAACTAATCATTATGTGTACGTATATCAATTTCATTAGGTGTTGCATGTTTTTTCTTTCACTATTTATTGTTTATAGATTTTACAAGTCATATATAAAATGTGCGACTGTTACCACTTGTCATTTGCGGTGATAATTTACGTTGACGTCAGCCAGCCTTCTCTTAGGCATAATGCTTTCAACGTAGCGTTTCTTCGTCAAGTCACACCTATATGAAAAGGGTCACAAAATCGCTACGGCTGCCTTCGAGTTAGTTTTTGTTCATAGATATATATATATATAGAAACCTTTGTTGCCTTTAAGTGTAAAATTGGTGGAATAGGGCGTACTGTAAAAGCAGGCGCGTGGATAATAATGTTTCTTTCTAATGTTCGACACTGTTCCAATGCTTTTACTGCAATAGAAGATCGTTTACTTTAAAAACTTCGCCAGATTATAAAATCAACCTTGAATGCTCTGAAGATACTATGAACGAAACCGGTGATTGATCAGTTTTTTTCGCGATATCAACGAACGATTGTCTTCTGAGTGATTTCCGCATTTTGAGGGGTTCAAGTAGATTTGCTAAGTATACGCTTTCTTCTGTTTATTCCCTTTTTTTCTAGCTCAACAATAGTCTCACGATAAACTAAATGATGCCATTTGTCAAAATGAAAGTGGCGTTCCTACAGCGGTCCATATTCGATGCGTCCCTGACGGAAAAGTGGCAGCAACGTTCAATGTGGTACGACACGGACAAAAACCCACTCAAGAATCGAAGCTTGAAGCCAAAAAAAAGAAGAACCTTACCATAGCAACTATAGTGTGTACTCGATTTGGCGAAGCGTATGTGTATGTGTGTTTCATGATAGGCTGGCATCGAAATAGGGGATCAACGGGCGGCTGACATTCTAAAGGGAACATCCAATTTGACGGGGTCTGAAAAGAGGGAAATAAGTTCTACGTCTCTGTTAAGGCACGGGTGCGGTAGTCAGGCAGAAACACAGACGAAAAGAAAGATACATATAGCGCGATTGCATAGGTTCTGATGTTTCCTGAAGAAAATAACAGCGGCCTCTTTACGAAAAACGACTTCGTCTGCGAGAGGGAAGCCAGCGAAAGCCTGCTCCCAAACCCTTAAAACATCTTATAATGAACAAAGATAGCGAAGGATGCTAGCTGGCCGTGGGCAGCATGACTTTATCCAGATCTTCTTTCGCCTATGTTCCCGGGTCGCCGAAAATGGCTACAGCCAGTTTGTGTGCCGTTCACGCAAAAATACATATACACAGACGGGCGCAAACACAATTCTTTAGCACCTCAACTTCTCGAAGCAGACCTACATCTGGAAGTCCGCACTTTGAATCCTGCTGCTACTACTGCCTCTTTCAAACCTATCGGAATGCGTCCGACTTTCTTTGCGCCCCTTTTCTATGCGTACTCGTGGACACACATTCGTTGCTATCTCGCTATCAGTGACAATTTCCTCACGGGGAGCAGTGACCCGAGCCATCATGGAGTATCGCTAGTAAAGTGACGGGGGCTTGACACCTTTCCTCAGCTGAGCAAAGAGAGGCCGAGATGCGAATACAACAGAAGAAGCAAACGCAGCAGCATACGGAAATTTGGAAAAAAAGCCCGGTCCATTTTAGTGTATTCGAAGGGACGCACTTGACGGGACTGCTTTTTTCGAAACCATCTTTGTTCAGTGACTTGCAATTTTACTGCTTGAACTACATAAAGTAGTGGCAGGACTAGCAGGCGAGTTAAAAGTCAAAGGTCCCGCGAAGGAATGGCAGGTGCACGCCAAACGCAAGCGCATGCGTAGTATATACACAGACAGGTCTATGTGTGCTCGTCTGTCTCTAGCTCCGAGGCGAATCTCGAAACGACAACGTTGTGCTGCATATTCTGAAAGATTTGCCACCCCTGCAGCACACCACACCCCACATCCAGCCTCTCTTGAGCTTGACTTTTCGTTTCGAGGTTTTCTTCCCCACATCGCCGTGCAAAACTTCTGTATATATATATATACGAAGTGTTCAGACGCCCGCCATCTACTAAGTACACGGTTGATCGAAAAAGTCCGAGAGAAGGTGAGAGGACGTGGAGCAATTTACGCCACTGCCTCGGCGTCAGCACTGCTGTTAGGCCGCCATTGCTATTGTTAGCTTACGATGAGAGCCAATGGCTCGGCCTGTCTGGCCGGAAGGGGAGTAGGCACAAAGTAAGTAAGCTTTTTGGCACAGCATACAACTATTACTACAACAACTTCTAGCTTGACTAAGCAACGTAATGTATTATGATACATTTCGTTGAGGATTTGAGAGCTTTGTGGTAACAGCCGCTACGGTCATAGCTACGGTAGTATTGCGGAGGGCATGAGATCAGACGGCGGAAGAAGCGGCAAGAACGGAAAGGAACGATTCGGAGGAGGCCGGACAGAATGAAGAAACTGAGTTAACCCGTCTGAAAACAGCACTTCCACTCAGATAGGCGTCATAGAGAAGCGTCAGAGGTGATGATCGCTGGGTCTTGATCGGCGGATGCCGCCACTGCTGCTCTTGTCGCTATAAAGAGATATAGCACTGTTCCACAGCAGCCCCAAAAGTATATATCAAGCTGGAGATGGCCATGAACGTTTCCAGGCGTCAAGGATCAGCATTCGGAGTCGTTTGTGAAAGGGCGCTGCACTGACGTGAGTAGATTCGACGGCGTCTTTGCAGTAGCGCGAGGCGGGCTCAGCAACGAGAGAGGGTGTTTATGATCATTTTGAATAAAAGAGAACAAAAAGAAAAATGAGATCTGCATCCGTCGTTGTATTCGGGATATGGGTGTTTGGCTGTACAAATATCGTGTCTCATTCGAGATAGGCGAACATATAGCAACGCTGTAGCTTGTCCCTAGTAGAAATATCCTACGAATAGGTATCAGCTATTTCTCGACCTCTGCTTTGTGCATTAGATCATTCTTTTATTGGGTTCGTACAAGTCATGGTGTCACTTGACATCAGTTTGTTTTGAAAGTGATACAAAACTACGCATACGTTTTACGGTCGGTGTCTTCTTCTTCGATAATAACAATCGCTCATTGTGTTTTCGTACGAATATTTTCAACTATGAGCTTGATAATATACAAAATACAAGCCACGTGAGCGTCGGGAATTTCACAAAGTTACGTAACCAGAAACAGATATATTCACCCCGCGTGTGTATTTGTGTGTGGGCTATCTAAATAGTCACGCATCCATAGTAGTCTCGTAGCGTGATTAGAAAGAAAGACGATCCGTATTTTCTGTTCACTACAGACATGCGTACAAGATAGAAAACGAAGCGGACTATTGAATCACCAGACGCCGTTGTCTAGCCGTCGGGATCCATCGAGAGACTGTTTCCGTTATAATAACCAGCGTTCGGGTCTGGCTCGCATATACAGTTCCATGTAAGCAATCTAACATTGTAGAAGGTACCTAGAGCACAACTTCGAGCTAGTCAACAAGTATAACATTTAGGCTTCGAAACCCTATCTCCTGATCAAATCCAGATGTGTTGTGATACACCGATCATCGTTTGGAAATATCGTCTAAAGGGTGCTTCTGTATGTCAGCACAGACCTAGGAAGTATTATAGTTAAACCAATGGATTCAGATAGCTATATCTGCCTTTAGTTTTTTCAGTCTTTAGCAATTACGTAGATATTAGTGAACGGATATTGACTCAAAAGGCGTCGTGTGTGCTGCTAGTATTCGTCATTTTGATCAAACAACATGTTGCTGGCCAATCGTCTAGCTTTTCCAGTAAACGTTTGAAATTATCATCATTTCCAAAGCCTATAGCTATCGAAAATGTCCTAGACTAACCCTCGACAAAAGCTCGTATACAGATATCTTGAAAATGTTGGCCTAGATAATGCCTCTTCAGTTATTCATTTGATGAGTGCGCTCTTTCACGATCCTTTCTTGGCATATAAACGCTCCGCCGCTAGAACCGATGAATAAAAAGCGTATTATCACAGATGATCAGAACAATATATCTTAATACGTTGCTTCTAGATAAACTTGAAATTGATTTATACGGTACGTAAAATACTGCTAGCATTGTAACCTTTTATATGAAGTTATCAGAAGTGTTCGGCAAAAAAATCTAGTTGGCTAAATCGTGTGCTTGTTCTCGCTCTCCTCTGGGTTTCTGCATTGCTTACGTGGATTTTCAGGTGCAGGATACTTCTGGCCAAGTTCAAACGGGCCCAAAAAGTCGATTTGTTTCGACTGTCCCATCCCACTACGCTAGCAGATAATGCCCGGACCGTAATCGATTTAATTTTTCTCTAAATATCAGCAATCGACTTTTAAAGCACTTTTTTTTCAGCAGCTTAGCATTAACGAACCACCAAAAGAAAGAGCTCAGCATGAACAATCTGGATTACTAGACCTATTGTCACGTAAAACGGCTCATTCCCAGTTTCAACCGTAGGTCTCTTCTGGGTCCTGTTAGGGTAGTTTCATGTCACGACTCGAACTCGAGCGACGCAGCTCTGTACGATAGGTACATCAAGGCACTTATATCAATATTCTATAACACGGCATTTCTCTCACTTCTGCTAGGACACAGCAGACGATAAGCTATAGGATGTATTCTCACCACGAGATAAGCAGTCGCGATGCTATGGTTGGTGAGCTTTAATTATCTTAATGGCACTTCAAGAGGCCTAAGAACATAATTAAAGAGAGCTAAGGCTAGTACAGCGACGAAGGTTGAGCTACTGACTGAAACCCTTCGACGGCGGTCGCTTGGACTTTGAATGTTCATCTACCATCTCGGGGCATGACTCTGCGGAGCGCATCAGGCTTAGATGGGCGTAATGGAGTTTCGGCTGCTGCATCCACTCGACGAGCAGACAGAAACTCGAGCGCGTCGATTCAACGAGCGCGTTACTTATTTGCGACATGGTCTTGTTGAAATTTCGTCTAATAGTTCCGTAGTTAAACAATATCACGGCGCTCATCTTATTTGCAATGGCCCCCTGCCTGCTTTGTCTCTTTCTATTCGTATTCAATTTAGTTAGCAGTTATCCGACGGAAGTGGAGCACAGCAACGAGCACGCTGCTTCAGGGGGATGCATCCAACGCCAAATGGGCCTCCGTAAGCCTAACTCTACGATTTTCTTTGCATTTGCCGGCACAGCTTAACACCAAGATCTCGCCAACCTCTGTGCGGGCCGTTTTGTCTAGGCAAACTGTTCGCTGAAGTGTAATCGATAGTAAAATGATAAGTTGTCATCAAATGCACGGTAGTGAGTCGCTATCCTATATAACCTGTGCCCAACTGGCCTATAGACGGTTGTCGTTCAGACTGTACGCTAAACACAATATTTTACGATGAAAAACGTAGTTACTCCTAACCTGACGGGTTTTAGCTTCAGATTCTTCGTCTTCAATTAGTAACCATTATTATGAACACTTCTGCAAACGTCATATCGTACTAAACGTGCTAGTTGTATAGCATACTAGTGCGTGCTATCAAGGTCACCAGCCTAAATGGTGTACGAGCTTCTAGAAATACGTAATTCGCTTTAGTAATTGTGGTTAGCCAGAAGTAACGTAGATGTTTACAATTTCGTAGGCGTATTCCCTCTCTGATTATTAGAACTGAAACTATTAAACACTCAGAGCACATCTGGTACATTAATTAGGAAGAAAAAAGGACGCGCACAACACAGTTTAGGCCTGTCTAGTAATCTACACAGAAACGTCGAAGCATTTTGTCTTAGATAGCTAAATATCTAACGTATTTAATGAAAAGCCTGCTTCAGGAACTTGAAAGTGGAGGCTTTGACCTTCTCGAGCAGACGACTGAAGCTTATCCTCAGCTTTAATGACATAACATCTCCAGCCGGTAGATTCCGATAGGCCGCATTTTCTTGTAGATAATAAGACCCTTTATTATATATACTCTCTCTCTTTTTGTAATAAACTGTTTTAGCGGAATGGGCTACATATGTCGACAACTTGAGGGACGCGACACGTGCATTGTCGAACATGTGACCTCGACTGAAGTAACCCGAGCGACGTACAAAATTTCTAAGAAGAGCTGTGGTACAATTCATGTTCGCGATGGGGTGCTTGCAGGACATAACAGCTCGAGGGTAACATTCTCCTTCCATTTTCTCTTTATTAGGATGCATGCGTTATGAGGAACACGCTCTAATCCACAAGCTGAGAATGAGTAACAGGAGCATGTGTTTGAATGACGAGCGGGGAATAAACGAGAGGGAATCGCTTAGCAATAGCCAGAAACAAATGCATTCCGCGCCCGACTGTTAAGCGTCAGATACATCTATTTGCATGTAAATACACGTGTATATTGTGTAAATACGCTTTTTTTTTGTCTTCATATGTACTTGTCTGGAGATGTGTGCGCTACTAGATAACCACCGGAGCGCATGCAGATTCAAAATCTAGTGTGTATTATTTAAAGGTCGGCCATCTACGCCTCTCGTACGGCGGTGACTGGTTCTCTGCGTCTCTGGCTGTCTCGCCGTGTGTGTCACTTTTTGTGCGTCGATGTTACACGTCTGTGTTGCATCGCATAGAGGGTTACCAAGTCAACCTCGGGATTGGCTTTGTCTTCAGGACATCCTTCTCGTTTGTCTGCCTCCCTGCTGTTGTGTGGCAGCCGGACCAACGTTCTAGTTTAGCCGGGTGGAAAATTCAGGACGAAAAGGGTCTTGGGTAGATTTAGCATGGTAAAAGACTGGATCTAAGAGAGAGACGACATGGATGAGTGAGCGACCGAACAAGCGACCAGCAGCGCCAGTCAGTCGGCACCAGCAAATGCTTTTAGAGGTTTCCTGACCGACGAGAAGAGGGAGAAAACCAAACAAAGAACGAATCTGTCCGACAACGTTGGTAGCATGACTGTGCTGCCACGGACGACGAAAGTTGACTGCATTGCTATTGTTCTGCACTGAGCCTTTTTGGGGTGCGGCTGCAACCGCAGGGCGGCAATGGGTGCCGGGACTAACCGAACGCTTTTGGGACGCGCTTCGACTTTAACAGCAGCATCTCTGCCAACTGCGGCTGTGAACAGGGTCGGGCCCAGAGGGGTTTAAGATCGGATCTAAGCGGAGTGAAGTCGAGGGCCACTGCTGCCGAAGGAAGGAAAAGGACATTAGGGAGAAGCGCTCCATAAAGTGGCTAGGCTCGGTTGTAATCCAGCTGCTTCTTACTGTCACTTTGCTCGTTCGCGACACGTCAACTGCTGTGACTGCCCATTGTTCTATTCGATTGTGCTCGGCCTGCACACCGCCTTAATCTTCTCTCTTTCTCTCCTTAGATTTGTCGGCCTGTCTATTTCCCGGTACCAACTTTAGCGGTATTCTGCTGCTACCCCAGGCGGCAGTTTGCATTCAGGAGAACCTTGCCACTATCAGTACGACTGATATACAGTGAAGTCGCCGGCGGCGACGCTGACTCTGAGGCACTAGCGACGTGAACTTTCTAGGTGGTGTTGGCCTGCCGGTACGAAACAAGAAAACGGCCTGCGCAACTTCTTCTCCTTGGCAAATGCCTGTTATGCGGTGGCAACCAGGCACACTATAGTACAGTGTTGCCAGATGAGAATTAGTGGACCAGGGCTAAATGGACATGATTAATACAGAGTGAATGATCATGATACTAAGTTCGAATGGATGACAGGGATGTTGTTGGTAGTGTGTGACAGAGTACATTAGTATGTTGGTTAGCGTCTATTATTGTATAACTTGATTATGCTAATTATGTTGTTGTTCGAAGGTGGCAAAGTAAGGCCAGCTGACGACGGGACCTTACCACGTTTCTACCCTGGAAGTAGAAAACGAACACCGTTCTCGTACAGCAACCCTAGTGATTGTTTCACTTGTTGTCTACGATCTACGGTTTTATACTATACATTCATATAGTAAGGTACACAGTGGCCATATACAAATACATAGCCACAAAATATTGTGGACGTCGTAGAACTAGATCGTTATAAACTTCAGGTAAAACTGTGACTTCTAGCGCATATTTCACAGTGGTAAGCCTTACTTTGCTCAGCCCTAATAGTTATCGTGCGGAAATATATTTCTGGATAGGTAGCAGTAACCGTGGGGGAAGACTTGTTTTTATAGGGATAATATCTAAGTGATCGCAGCCATTTCTTACTGACGCGTGACAAATACGAAACGTCAGCCTCAGCTAAAGTTCGGTGGTACACAATTGTAATTCTAGGCTGAGTCGAATTACTTTTGTACCATCAATACATGTTCATTTGTTAAAACTGATGCATTTTGGCGGAAACATAAAGCATTTCTGTCACGCTGCAGCAACTACAAGTCTTCTGCATCCTAAATCACATCGATGATCGGATATCGTCGTTTGGCCCTATTCTCAGGATCGTTGATTCTAGGCAAAGGTAGTTACCCTCCCGAGCAAATTACTTCCGAATCGATAATATATATGAATACTCACAGTTTAGTGAAATGTACCATTATGCTTGGTAGAGTAACACGTGTTTAGCTGGAGAAGTGAAATAATTAAGTAAATAAAATAGTTATTTATCGAGAAAGTGTCAAATATAATGCAAGAGGAACAAGGTGATCTCATCCTGTAGGTGTTCCTATTAGGACAGGTATGAAAGTAGACGTACGTAGTTCTGTATGTACAATATTGACAGGAAAAGCGTATTACTAAACAAAAATCCATCAAATTGTTTTTAAAGTGCTCTTTAAATGTATGAGCGGCGTATTTCGAATGCTGGGATAAAGTGCTTGAGAACAATTCACAACAAATCCATTGTATCTCAAATGATCAGGTAGCTATCGTCATCTATGACAAAGGGAATAATAACGTAGGCGTGAAAACGAATGGCTTTTGCAGTGTTTATATTTTGTTATATTGTCGGGCTTGCCTTTATCTTGATACGACCTGCCCAGCAGTATGCGACACTTCTTAGACTCTCATTCAAGTGCACCAGCGAGGTCGGATACCAATCACCCGGACTAAAGTGTGCCCATCAGGACGTCAGTCTTTTTTGTGATGTCCTGCAGTGTCATTACGCCTTGAATTCCTCAGTTCGTAGCCGTAAAGCTCCAGTAGTTTGTGATCTTCGAAATGGAGTAAGTTCACTTCGATTGATCTCCTGTGTACAGAACACCTGCTATTTGTTCGTCTTTTTTCATTGTTTTCTATGCATAACGCGAGTGCGGTTAACGCCGTAGCGGTGAGACTTCATATGGTTTTGTTTGAATGTAATATTGAGCCGGATGAGTTCTTTTAGTATGCATAAGGCACAATCTGGAGCATTTTCCCATGTTTTTTGCCATAGAATTCAACCTTAACACAGGGCTAACCCTAGGTCCAAAAAGGCCCTGCCTACTAGAGAATGGCTCATATTAAAACAAATGGTTTAGCCGTGAAGTCAGGATGGCCCCGGATATTATTCTAAATGTGTCAGTTGGTATTATGTTATGGTCCTTCCTACATTAAGCGAACACTCTGGGTATCTATCGCTATGAAGTACAGATTCTCTTTAAAACGACAACTTAGTTAAGCGGCTCTGTCCCATCGTCTGTCGTCCTACCTTTTTTCTGGGAGTTTCTGCAACATCTCAGGCCGGACGAACAGCGATGATGAGCAGCCCCTGATTTAGAAAAAAGTGTCAGCGTTGAGTGCTCCTTCAGAAGAAGGCGGCTTTTAAGTTGGAGACCTCAAGAGATAGTTTAGCGGTTGTAATCTAAAGGGGGCCCTAAGCAGATGGCGTAGAGAACGTTCTGTAAGCAGGCGCCTTCTCCTGGGATTTAGGTGGGTGAACTTTAAATTTGTTTTCGTTATCCGCATTCAAGGTCGAGGAAATATGCAAGGTTTTGTTTATTTATTAAGTAGATTGTATTAAGTAACCCATACGACTATCTGCGATTTGAATCACTTTAGGTGTGCGATCTGAAAGCACCAAGGTAGCAGGTTTATAATGAGCATAAATTGCATTTTCAAAACATAGGTATATATCCTTTCTAAGACAAGCCGGCTTGTTGGGAGAAAGACAAATTCATTTCAATGAGGTACAATCCTATTGGCAAGCCTTTGTAAGCAGGTACCAGGCTTCGCTTCAGAGGATATAATTAAATTGACGTACTTGGCTTGAACAAATACTTCGCAAAAAATATCACTTAGCAAATTTAATAAGAAGATACTGATCAAGAAATTGAGCGAAAGAACGACGCTAATTGAACCATTTTTTGCCATATTGCTAGTCATGCAAACACATTATCGGCTTGCTTAATTAACACGTCACCCTTGCAAGTATCTGAAGAGTCGCTTTTGTATCACTTTCTTTTGCTTTGTCTCTTATTGATATGATAAGATCTGCGTTGTGGATTACAGGTTGGTCTTGATTCGAATCCAGACATAGACACATGGTTCGTTCCGCATTGCCAGCCGTCTGATGGAACTGAATGATCGTTTCGTTTTTCCCCGTGACGCTTCGTCTCGCGTTTTTGCGGCATCCATTTCAGGTTTGCGCGAGAAAAAATTTGCCCTTGCCCGCTGATTCTGAGCTGAGCTAGCAGCCACATTATCTTTGCTGGTGCACGTATACCCCCTTTTTCTGACGAAGATAGCGTTCAGAAAGGGTACACTAAAAGGAAGCTACGTAATTGCTTCCTCCAAGTTACCTAATTGTGTTTATGATCTCCGTTGACCTTCTGCTCTTAGCGCACTTTAGCGACAAGCTTTTATTCCGGTGTTCATCTTGCACCTAAGCCGTATCCTAGTTGTTTGGTTCACTTACATAGATGTTGGCCAAGCATTGTCGCTCTGTTCGTGCGGAAAACAAATATTCGCCATCGCGATCGTTCTGGAGAGATCAGGGCGGATTTGTCTCAAATTCGATGAACTCTTGTTGAGAGGGGTTGGTCAGTCTTTCATGAGTTTTTTTTGTGGAGGCGTCAGTGTGCTTACCTTTAACATATGCTACGTACAGGTATGAAATTGAGCGGGTTCTAATTTGTATCGAATCGAGCTTTTAGCAGAGAAAAAAATTAAAGGAATTACAACTTTTTTTTTATTGGAAAACCTGCAATTATTTAGATGTAGCATGCGAGCTCGAGAAAAGTGCACCAACGAAATGCTTACAATCTAGTTCACTTTAATTGGGATTTAAAAACTCCAACGATGACCAGCTATTGCTATAGTTTTTGAACAAATTACTAATTCCACTCACGTTCCAAATTTACCCCAGAGACCTGGGTCAACTTGTCGTTGTATGCCAACGTTGGCGATGTACACGGCTTCAAAACACTTTAACGCCTATTCCTAATCTCTTCGGCAATACACATTGAATAAACTAGTCGCATTATTAAGTGATTATACGGCGTACAATCTAAGTAATTTATCTATAACTACAATGCGTGACATGGGTTTCTTCATAGCGTTCCAAAGTGTAAGGTTATCGATCGGTAATAGTGCATTGTCGCTCCATATAGCGCTACACATAGCCAGGCCAAGTCGAATACAAGGGATGATCATACCCACGGACTGAAGGTGCTCAGGACGGATTAAGGTTCCCACTAATCGTTCCAGCCGGCTTCTGAGTAAAACAAAATCGTCCTGATCTCTCAAAGATGATCGCATTCTATAATCATACGATAGCAAATATTCGTTTTCCAAACGAACAGAGCGACAATGCTTGGCCAACATCTATATAAGTGAACCGAACAACTTCAAACATTATAAGCCTCTTCTCTATGGGAGCTGATTAAAACCATCATCGAAGTAGAGCTGTGAATATAAATTGATTTCGGGCCCTGGGAAGTCGAGCATTTCATATAACGGCCTTTCTGTGTAAGCTAACCATCATGCAAAAATGCGTGTGCCGTCCCTTTAATTCCGTGGTGGCAAGCTCCGATGGCACAATTGGAGCATAGCAAAATATGTTTCTGGTCTCACAGTGGTTTTATCATTTGCTTGGAGCTTATAGAACTGATCGCGATATCGCCAATACAAATATAAATAAAAGTATAAATATTTCACAAACTGTACATGTTGAATCTGCTGGAAGATCCCACGAGATGCCTATTGATCTCAGTGAAAGTAGAGCATGAGTTTTTGCCTGTCAGAAACCGTGTCTTGTGGGGAGCGGGGGTCACAATAAAAATTTTATCAACTAGGTGTTTATTTATTGATTATTGTGACAGTAGTCGGAGATCTCGTACAGCATAGCAAGACTCAGATTCACTTGAGAGATGTAGGATGCTTCGATCAGATAAGAAAAAGTGTGCAAATTATAAGAAAAAAGGATCTTCCTTACTGTAACACATGGCCATTACATGATCTTACTTTATTCCACTTTCTTAGACAGTGGGTCAAAAGGTGACGAGGATTTTTTTCGTCCGATGATTTGCTTTCCTAGCAGAAGGTCCTACACGGCTATGTAAGTCTACCGTGGCTAACCAAAAATCAGTAAACAACAGAAGCTGGTAAACCTGTTTTGGGCTTCACTGAGGATAGCGTCAACGAAGCGAGATTACTCACACCGATATGCAGTAGTTCGCATATGCTAAATACATTACTAGCAAAGTAGAAGCAATTTCTTTTAATGGGAGCCGTTAGTATGCATTAGGGCATTTGACTATGGTTATTTGTATACATTGTTTTGAGCTGACTTCGATCAAAGATGTGTTTTCCGCCTTTCCGGCAAGTTTATTATTTACGGCAAAAGTGTCGTTTGTATTTGTTGCTTCTGTACACATTTTTTTCTAAAATTAGCTAGAGGTCGCTGAACGAGAAAACTACCGACAGCGGTAGATCGCGAAGCAATTTTCTAAAAGTTCACCTATTTTTTTTTTATTTTACACATATTTCACAATTTTAGAAATCGAAGGTAAACAAACTGTGAAGTGGAAAGTTTGCCTGATGGATCTACCCTCGCTTTTGCTTCTAAAACAAGCAATCCAGGCAGGCAAAAGCCAAGCAAGTTATATTAGCCATTGTCAGCTGTTGGTAGCTATTAAGAAATATGTAACGCTTGTGGCCAAAGAGTGTCCAATACCATTTTAAGCAATCGAATGCTAGTGGGCCTGGTAGTGATTGGCTCTTGCCTCTTTAAACTTCACTGGGCAGGGTTAGGGGGGCAAAGGCGTTACCCGATGCCAAATATTTGTTCAGCGTTCGCAATCTAGCTTTATGTAAAATGATAGACGTATCTACTATTTACCGCGTTCTCATTCATTCATTTACAAACAAATAAGAATGGAGCTTTGTCATAACGGCCCTACTGAAGCACTTGAGGATGGCCCATCGTGGCTGTTAGTTCAGCTACATTCAGATACAGAAATCCAGTAATAAACTCAAAAACATACGGGTAAGTAGAGCGTAATGTTGAATCCGTTTCCATGTTCATACCCCATTAAGGCATATCTAGTGACTATGCGAATACCCCTTTTGACTATATATGTGGCTAAAAAAACACATTGCAACTTATATCGCGTTGCAATGAGGACAGACATGCCTGATCCTTGCTTTCTCTTTATAAAAGAGAATCGAGTCAGGCGCTATTTTCTTATCTTGTTGAACGAGCAGTATTTCAGTTTGCGTCTGCGAGCTTATTGGACCTGTACAATCTTAGCTGCTAAGAGGAACGAAGATATATTTTCTCTAAATATTTTTTAGTAGCTATTACTGATGTCAATAACAAAAAAAAAAAAAAAAAAAAAAACTCCATGTTGGTGTGACTGACAAGCATGAGGTTATGGCGCAAGCTTTGGCTTCGGCATGTTATGCGGGCCCCTTCTCAACAGCGACATGGCTTATTTTATCGAGCTGCCAGACACACGTCGTTACGGAATGGTGAACACTGCCCTGGACCACGCTCCAAATCCAAGTGGAGCCTCAGTGAGGGATGAACTAATTTTTTTTGTGACGTGATTCGGGAACACCCGCCGCTGCCACTCTAGTCCATCAACATCTTTCTACACGAAAATTACCTGTAGCGTCTGCTGCGGAATAAACAAGATGAAGCAAGAAGAAAGAAGAACTTTGTGTGTGCATACTGTTTTCGCTAGTGAAAGTTGGCTATTGCCTTAAATCGTACAGTTGTTACATCGGCTTTGAACAAGAAGATCTGCAAAAAGCAGCCATCTTGCTAATTTTCTAATCGAGACGAGGAAATGCTCTGATGGCTACCGGGAAGGCTATTAGATATACAATGGAAACCCGAGGCCGAAAGGGGGTTCCTGTTTGGATTAGATATTCACGCAAACGTAGTATCGTTTACCTCGCAAATCGAATAAATAATATATGAACGACCTCATGAGATGTCAGTTCATCAATAACACTGGTAGCAACTATTTTATGAACTATCTTTATTGAATTTAAGGTTAGATGTATCCGACATATCTTTCGCAGAGCCGGGTCCCGGTATATGTTGCAAAGGTATTTGGCGACAGGTGTCAACCCCCTACGAAGGATAAACATACCGATATCACCTGTTGTCCGAAACACTATTGGAAGCTGTAAAAAAGGAAACTGTTCAATATTTGGCGTTTTAGTAATTTTCAATAGACGACATCTTTAGTGGGAATCATGAAACTTTTCGAATTCCGGATGTTCTATTTTGTCGGTCTGTGCATGAACTACCTAAGACCTTACTACGTAAATATCCTGCAAATTTCCTTACTTGATTCTAATTGCTTAGCCAATGTTGTGGTCTGGTACGAACAATTCATTCCTTGTCCTGCTTGTTTGTCGGGCTTAACTTATATTCTATACAGTTGCACAGAAACAAGCTATTCCACATGCACTAGCACGATACGATATCCAGGAACGTCCTATTCGACGGAACGCCTTATGTGCATGACTTGGCCTCTGTGGCCATCACAGATGGCTGTCCACAAGAAAGGTTATCCTACGACGAGTAACTTGAATGTGCTTTTTTTAGTTAATACACTTGACAGTTCGTGTACTCACCATACTGGAAGGACAATATGGCAACGCCTCATAGGTGAATGGCCTGGATGGCTCACATAATCGATATGAACCTGAATGTTTGGTGAAGAAAGTCAGCGAATAACTTAGAAAAGCGTACTTCGAAAGTCTGAAGACAGTACATAACAGTTTCAACCTATAATTTTCTTGTTCTTACCTACCAGCACGCTATGCTTAAATTGAGCATCCTGAAAAGGGCCGTATTGCATTTTCGCACCAGGGTCGTTGGGGTCTAAGGCAATTAACCAACCTTATTCCACCTAACGGGAGATAAGATACTCATGCAGTAGCACCTGTAGTCTCATCTATGTGTACTCACATAGACGGCGGCCCAACTGCAAAATAAAAACTGTCCTTTTCAAGTGATGCGTGTATTAGCTAGTGTCTCGTTATTGGCTTGAGCATCGTAGGGCTTATCAAGTGACGGGCTCCCACAGGATCAAGGAGTGCACCAACAAGTATCTTTTCCTTTATTCACATGGATTAAATGGTTCAGGCTGTCTGGCTGGGTTTTAGCCTCCAGGGAAGCGTGACATTGGCACCCATAATCCAACGAGTGTTAATTTTCAGATTAAAGTCAAAATGGTTCAGTTCCGTCGATCGAATAAAAACAGTAGCGTTCTTGCATGAGAAGATTACTAACGACGGACAATTACCAGTGCCAAAGTAAAAACTCCGATATATGCAGAAAATGCTTTCTACAGGTTGTTCGAACACATATGGGGTGGAAATAGCTCTTGGAAGACTCGAGCATTCCAAACTCGCTTGTATTCCTTCAAGCATTGATTGACCATACGAGCAACAGCGAATAAGTATGCTGAAGCAGGAGCAGCGGTTCTTAAGTAAAAGTTCACAACAACAACTCAATTTATAGTACGAGTTCATGCAAGTTAGGTATGTTGTAGTTACATGCAGCTGCATAAGTAATATGCATATACCGATAACACTTTAAGTTAGCTGAAGTGAAAAATCATCATGCGACTATCCATATATATATAGAAAATAACTTAGAGAAATCATACGCGACCGAGATCCTGTTCCTAGCGACTTACGAAGGACCAATCGTTTGGCCGAAAGATGAGTTGGGCTTGAGTTGCTCAGAACTGATTCTCTCTCTCGCTCTCGCTCTCTCTCTCTCGAACTCAAACATACCACTAAAGTCTCGTAGGCGGTGATAGAACAACTTGTTTATCGATGACAATATACGTCGGTTTCATACTGGACAATTTCAGGCACGCCACCACTCGTAAAGGTAATATAGCCTATATGCGATTCGCTTATTTGTTTGGCTCTCCCCGCAGATTTTCATGTAGCTGTTTATTTTGCGTTACGACTGTCGCTCAACAACATATTCTCAACGCTTAACGACGATTCGTTCCGCAGTATTTGACACACGTAAGCATCCACTAGAAATGTAAAGGACTTTTCAACATTCATTTGGATCGTACCACGCCTTTGGACTCGCTTAGATATGGCCTTCTGAAATCTACATGGCTTAGGTAGCGATGTGACTGAGAATGAAACCGGGTATCTTTTGTATAGTGCGAAATGGTATAAAGAACTATGGTGTTGCCTTTGATTGCTAACGCAATAGCATTTTAGGAATGGACGATACTACCGTCGTGAACTTCCCACTTCAAAGCTCTCGAACGCGTTGTGGTATTTTACGGGTCCTAAGTATTGGTTGGGTGCCGGGCGTTGTCACCCGCCAGGGTGCATTTGTTGTCATCGAAGCACTTCGATTAGCAACTTTTAGAGTTTTCTCTCTCTCTCTCTCTCTCTCTCTCTCTCGATCTCTCTCTCTCTACAGAGGAAAAGCTAGCATTCTCTGTAAGTATATTTCAAAATCGGGAAACGGCACATTATTTTCTAATTGACATATGAAAAAGATACAATTTTTCTTTGTCTTAGAAGTCCGTCACCAGAGTTGTTTTGTTAGAGTTCATACGTTGTTTTAGACTCTGCTATTCATCAACAGTGTATACTCAACGTTATTACACATGCATTTATAGCATATAGTAGTATGGCACGGTGTCCTGCTCGACCTCGAGACCGTCGTTCGACGAATGTCACACGCACTTCGATAATCGAGTATGGGGCCATTCCTGACTAGTGAAACTAGGCAAGGTGACTCGGCTCAGGCCCAATGATCAATTGGCGAAATTAGCATTCCACACCTTGTCACAGATCGGAGACAAAGTGAACTGACGCCATATTGGCCACGTACTTGGCCTGTATTGCTTGAATAGCTGATATGTGTTGCTTTGTTTGTCCCTAATGCACGGAGACGTACAATATTTCGCACATGTAAAAGAGTGCAATGGGGGTTTGGAGGGACTTGACCAGCATACGGTGCCACTGAACATACGCGAATAAAAAGGAGCACAAGATTGGACACTGAAGCTCTTCAAAGCGGGCCCAGAACTTAGATTATAATTAGACTGACTGTAGACGAAACAGAACTCGAACTAAGTAATAAATATGATTTATCATCTTCATGTTCACGCGATGTAAGTTACCTTACTTCTCGTCGTCATTATTAATGATGATCCTCACTATGACAAAAAGAATATGTATTGTTCTAAATGATCTTCAATATACTGGTGAGTCCAGCCAGCACTCATTGATTAGCGTATCCACAACATACGTGCACCGTATATCAGACAATTCTGAAAGTACTTGGATGATCTCTTAGCGACGTTCATTGATACTAGCGAACTTAGCTATATTTGCAGGTTTCCAACATTGGCGTCAACATGATCAGTTTGTGCGTGACGTAACATGTGAAAAGCACAAACGTAGCTTGTGTTTTTTAGCACACAGCGCTTGGCCATATTTTGGTGGAACAGGCGTGTAAAAAAAAAATGGATAACCTAAATCTTGGTGATTATATTGTTTCAAAATGTCTCGGATATAGTTTGAAAACAATTGCCTTGTGATATTATATTATATTGAAAAAAAAAGCGTAGATACACAAAAAAGGCCATACAAACTGAATGGACGACAGGCAGGTGACAGGGCACAAGAACAGGTACCCTTGGAGATTATAGCACATGCATCACGGTTTCGCTTCTATAACTGTCCACAGTTCGAACTAATTACTAACTGGACAAGGCTATAGTTTATAGCTCAGTTTCTCCGTTACGTCGCTGGTTACACAAGCGATCCAACACAATTGATTGGCTAATAGATCTTCTTAAAAACTATAAGGTAAATTTTTATGGTACATTTTATGACACATTGAAACCATATCTATTCGGACTGACATAACCGACCCCATATCATGTCAACACGAAGACTTCCGCTGCTATTCCAGATGTTCTCATTCGAAATCGGCCATCATTGTGGACGATGCCCAGACATGGGCGTCCTCCGCGAGATTCAGTTATTCACGGCACACTGATTAACTAGGAACTTAACTTAACAGTGAAACTCGTACGCTTCGTTTGGCGTTTATAAACATCCCTATGAAACAGCGTATCCGTCTCTGTACTTCAACGTGAAGCTGACGTTCAGCGTTAACGCACTCAAGTCCTAGGCCGCTCGAAACAAAGCGAGCAATTAATGTAAAACCCGTACGCTTTTATGAAAATATTTAGTATGTTTTTAAGAAGCCATATGTGATTTTTCAAAAGTGAAAGAGGTTTTTTCTTCGAATCTAGTTTTGTGCAGAGCTTGCGAAGCTAACCAACAAAGCTAGTATATCTGGATATTCGCAAATGCTCCGGAATATATTTCTCGAAAGTTATTTAGTCTGATTGACTTTTATTTACTCGTTTCAGATGGCAGAATGTATGGGTCGAATAATATCAAGCGTATACAGGTCTAGTTAAAAGAACTCTAGATAAATATATATTATTAAGGGCATAATATTGATTTGCCCTCTAATCATCTAATAAATGAGTTTCTTTGAATACGTGTTTCGATTTTGTTAGAGCTTAGTGTCCGCCTCTGAACCATAAACAATTTATGTATTAACTGTTATTTTTTTAGCGGCATTGTTATTTATAGATGGCGCTCTGACGACGAGTTTCAGCTGTATCGGCAAGCAAGATAAGAAAACATTTCACCATTTCCCTAGACATTGCTAGAGCCTAATAATAAGAGATTGAAGCAGAAAGTGTGCCTTAACTCGAGTCTCTTATTGAGTTTTCGTCCCATTCTTGAATGAGATTTAATGTCGAAAAGGCGATGTACCGCTGAAGAAACACTGGCGCCATAACTTCAGTGAGGGAAAAAAGCTGACGTTCAGACCACTTAAAGCTCTAGAGGCGTTAATGGCGACAGCAGCGGTCGTAACGAATAAGCGATACAACGTGATCTATTGTACCTTCCACCGGGCCGAAACAGTTAGTGAAAACGTGAGACAAAAGGAGCTTGAATTTTGTAGTGGTTGGAATAACCTCGAGCAGGGGACGAAAATGGAAAAAGAGATGGCAAGGAGAACGGCGAAGTGCCCGCTCCTTTTCGCATTACCCGAATCCCTGGCAAACTAAGGAATGCCGCCACTCTAGAGAGAGCTAATGTCAAATTGCACAGAGATGAGTTTTTAGAAGGTGATAATTCCATAGCGAACACGTTACGGTGAAGCTGCGTCTCGTAGAACCAGTGTCAGACAACTTTGCGTAGTGCCGCTTAGCGTAACGAACCTTAAAGAGTGGCTGTCTTCTTTTCGCTGCATACGAACGCTAGGCGGCTACGAGCGTTGTTGAGAACATGAAATTTGCTTTCAAAAATGAGAATCTATAGTAACGCCGGGGCATAACTGAAAGGGAACAGGCAATCCTTAGAAAAAGTTGCAAGATAAATCCAAGCTTCAAATGTCATCATAAAGCAGACATTAGCTCATACGTGCGTTTATGGCTGCTTTTGAAGGTATTCAAGAGCAAGTCAATGCACGCGTTGCACGCAGACGTTAACAAACAGGATCATTTTGCATTAGAGTCTATAGAAAAGCAGTTGTTGCAATGTAGAGAATGATCTTGGAAAAAGCTTTTTTCATTCCTGAAACCCTGTCTGTAAGCTATTGTGCACTTCCAAATATACGAAAAATCGGATCTGTTGGTCTTTGCGGAATGATCAAATACGCATTGCGTGCGGCTGGCGGCAGCTAATACCAGCGATCGTTTTAAGGACAGAAGATTATTGATTGCTCTTCTGTTAGTTGGTTAGTTCATCTCTATATGCGCTGCTAGTCGACAGATAGTCGTTCATCCGTAGACAGATTCGGTGCTTTGTAGGAGGCGTAATAGTTTTTTAGTAATAACATAAGGTCAACGAGATACTCTCTTTCGAACATTAACCGACTCTGAGCCTGAGTCCCCTTTTCATACCTGCCCAAGTTCGTTAACCGTGAGTCTAACCGATAAATAGTTTTCATTAGATTTCAATAGCCGTGGACCAGGTTTTCGGCAACGCGCACATTGATCAGGGGAATTGGTCAACGCAAAAGTAAAAGATATATAGTCGACAGCATGTAAAGCCGCTATTGGACTCTATATTGAGTTATCTTTTATTAGTTCCCGTAACGGCTAGAGCTAAGTCTGGCAGAACACTTGCCGTTTGTTGTTTTAGAGGCCTATATAAATCTAATGAATGGAAGCTGGGCATAAAAAAAGAAAACCATTATTTGTTCTCCCGTACCAAGCCTTGTGAAACGCTCGTTCGTACGCACCTAGATAGTGCGGTGATAGTCTCTCCGGCGTAATTCTAAAAACAACACCGAAACAATGGATAATTAGTCTACACCTTTGGATAAATAATCGAAAGAAGCAAGAGACTGAGACATTGGACAAATGACTACTAAGGACATGCACTTTTCTAAGGAATATCTAGAGTTAGGCCTTGCCTGGGATCTGGTCCGAAAGTACGAATCGACGTGTGAAATCTACAATCAAACATTTCCTATGAGTTTATCTTCACCATCCCGTCATTTTCTGCAGTGAATACTTCAAATAGAGCTGTGATAAACATAGTTAAACGATTTATCTCGAATCCGGAGCAATGCTTATCGACTAACGAACAGGCCAAAAATTATTGCGCGTTTATCGTACCCGTTTACTACGCTAAATAGATAAAACAGCTGCGATCGGAAAACGCTGTCTTTCGGATAAATTTAGTTTTCCTTTTCCTCTATATTAGCCCGTTTCAATTGATTTCGATGTAAGAATAGCCACCTGCTCGCCGACATAATGATCGTTCACCATATGTTATATTATAGATACAGCGAATATAGTATGTGGCTCTTTGGCGCCTTGGAAAAGAGCTGGAAAGAAAAGAAAGATCGAAGACGTTCGACCGTCAACCGCATATTTTACGAAGCGATGGCCAACCGAAGTTGGCAAACAAATGAAGTGAGTAGGCCTATGAAAATAAATATACCTTTTTTAACGAATATACCCAAAACTATGCTCCGCTTCTGTCCATTCACAAACATCGTCTCCTGAATAATTACCATAGTCTCGTCATTGGGATTTATAAATGCCCATTGTTTGCATTGCTTGAACAAGAAGCGGCAGATGTCGGCTCAGTAGAAGCTCCCAGTTATACGGATAGAAGTTAATACAAGTACAGGCGTCTTCGTTCAGGTCTAATTATAATTTTTAGTAACTACTTTCCATTACAACAGATGGCATTCGCTTGCTAGGTTGTCCGTGCAAAGGATTCTCGAATTCTATTCGCGCACAGGAATGCGTACCCCGTCGTAGTTATGCTGGTCGATGCACTGGGTCATATACGACCTCTTAACATTGAACGACATTGTAAGTCAATGAAGTGCCCAGACAATAATGCTTAACCGATGATCAGATCCCAAACCTTGAAATTGGCTGCCTGATAACATATGTCGCCATTATACTGACTTAAAAGGATTAGAATAGAGAATTTCCCTCAACCATATCCTTTCCTTTTATGACTACGAGGGCTATAATCACTATCAATGGATAATTTGTCCTCTTATTCTGTTCGAAAATCTGCTTTCTCTTATTTATTCTATCATTGAATCAGAGAGACACGAAACTTTCCTTGGAAATTAGCACGAAATTAATTGCGCTGGGAATCATTAACCTCTCTGTGTAATGGCCAGTTTAGTTTTTGACCGCATATTAGATGAATGTGTGCTATAAAGGATGCCATTTCACTCTATACCTTTGTCAAGAGGGGACACTGGCTATTCTCTCGCCTATCAGCAATTACTCGTACGGGGGTAAGTGGGAAAGGAAGTGCGTGCCGCATCGCGATGGCCCCGGCGTGTCGACGCCGCTGTATTTGTTGAACCGTGTAAAGGTAGAGAAACGGAAGTGCGATAGCGACACGCGATCTCGATGAAGACCGGACGAACGCGGACCTATGACGCACCGGGTCAGCAGATATGATGTCGAGAGGCCAAACAACGATTATTCTCTAATTGTTTGAATGCTTCAAGATCATCAGTCGCCAGCTTCACTGCTGGCAAAGTAATTTAACGAAGAGGACACTCCATGTCCGTCTTTCAACCATCGTCGCGACTGTAAAAAGCAAACGACAAGAAACTAGACCGATTGTTTCAATGCAATGAGTGCAGTAAAAGCTGGCTGGTTACCTGCCTAATCATTATATAGGCATTCAAGTAAACAAACCTAGCTCTAGAGGGTAACATCGATGTGAGCGCGGGAAAAACTGACCCCTGCCAATAGCCACTACTTCGAAGAAAAAAACGCATCAGAGATATTATAATTATGATTATTGATATTATTATTTGCTATCTGCACTGATAAAGGCACTGAATAAATAGATAATTATATATCAAGGTGATATTGTTGTACAATAATCTTATAGTTTCAGAGAATTTTCAGGTTTGTGTACGCTAGAGCGGAATTATGTATTGGTCTATTTTTCCTATTGAGGTTAATGTGAGCATGTTTTCAGTTGGAAGAACTCGGCTTAGGAGACCAGCCTTCATTGTAATTCATTGCTTCGTGAAGGACACTCGAAGGAAAAACAATGTCAACTAGGATTATCGAAATCTATAAATGACCATCATTCCAACACAGTTAGATATGCGGTAGCTTGTTGCATTTCGTAAGTTTCTTATTTGCCTACTTGATTAAATAATAAATAAATAAATATCACAGACATGAGAAATTCATGCAGGTGCTGATGCTACTAATTGTAGGGAAGCCGGTCTCAGAAGTTGGGTTTGGAAGGAATTTTTGCCGTAAACCTTAATACCTTTCGAGGTTTATCGACCAGCGTACGATGTTCTACAATCTCATAAACGTTAGTCTACCTAAAAGCGACACGTTACTTCATAGGGTCAATACTGTCTATAATGTGCTGGTCATAACTACGTAAAATATCGTTCCGATTAGTTTAATAACACAAATAATTACATCGGTACGACGCGATAGGATAACAATTTAAAAACATAATAGATATTAGAAGCCATATTACGAATTCTATTTCGACCTTTGCGAAGAAGATATGCGAATTCAATCCTCACGACTACCCATTAAATTTAGTATTATTTTTATTCTTGTTTTCTTTTTAAAAATGCACGTATGGCTTGATTGACTGGCACATATTAAAGCGTACTCATACCATCGTTAATTTCAATGCGAAATTGAATTCGCGGTGCTAGAGAAAAGCAAGCAATGTAAGATACCGTACGTACATTACGTATTGCCACCATACCAAGGTGTGAGGTAAACAGCCTACGAATCGCTATAGTAAGAAAAGCTAATTCAAACAAAGTGAGCGGCCAATGCAAAGAGCGTCCTCATTGCGGTAAATGTCCGTCCTATCTCAAGAGGATTCGAAGGCAGATTGCAGAAGCGACCAAAGGCTGTCTCGTCGGTGTCAGGCGGCCCCGGGGGGCTTAAGGCATTTATCGCTGATCCGTTATTTGGCCCTTGCCTACACCCATTCATATCTGAGTTTCCTCGAGTAGCAGCATCTGCGGAAAGACCCATCATACGCTCTCTGCTCCAACCCCATCTCTCATGTTTCCCCATTGACTCCTTATTCTCGCCTCTAACTCGCAATTTTTCTATGTGGCCGCGAGGGAGCTCATCACCGCAATTACGTTACCAGCTGCTAATTGACTGTTTTACACAGACATCGTCCCACATTACGCACCAACTTACATAGCATTTGCACCCCGCACCCAGCCTGTCCAATATGCCGGCACCTCTTTGCCACCTCGATGGCATTTCACTCCTTTCTCGTCGCGGCTTCCTTTCGTCGCCATTCGATTTTTGGCAGGCTTCTACCGACTCAACTCTATTGTTTCTACTTTGTTGGCTTTTTCGCTTCGACATTTTATTTTGGTGCATGCTTTAATACAGCCCCGTTACCGGCACTTTACTAGCCGTTCCGACATTTCCCGTCTAGTCATTTGCGTCAATGTAAATACGTTTAATCACTTTCATTTTTATTCGTCCTTACCCGCACCTGGTCGTCATCGCCTTTTACGTTAGCACTCGATAACACCTATAGTTTCGTGTATTTCTATTCAAGTTTATCAATAGCATCGTGACGGTTATATTTTTTAACTTCGTTGGCTAATTTCTAGCTTGGTCATAAGCGTTCATTTCGGGCCTTTATTTCCTCCCTTTTGCTACCTCCCCTACTCGACCCGTTCGTGTTACAACCCACTTCGACTCGCCCGTTTTAACCCGTTGCTATACCCTATTATAAAGCTCGTTCGTTTCATAGCCAAGATGCCTCTTATGGATTTCTGATATTTCAGAGTCGTTTTAATATTTTCATGTTCTGCTTTGCCTCTCATGTCGTTGCACGGGTTCCCATTTTCCTTGGTCTCATCCATCAGTACTTTTTCCAGCTCACGTTCTCAAACTTACTCTCATGCATTTTCCTTTTTGCCTTACTATTTTTTTTTACGACGATCTTTCTGTTTGGCGATTTTCGTGCCAAACACCGAGTACTGCCGGTTTAGCTGCCAATATCTAGGCCTTATCCTTATCCAGCTCCTCTGCTATCTTTGTCACGCACCTTTCCTTTCATCTTCGTCTTCCCCCCCCCCCCCCCGCCCTTTTGTCTCTCTCATTCTAACACGAAAAGGGGCTAGCCTTGTTCGCCTTCGTATCCGCTATCCGTCGTCATTCTTTTCTGAGCTCTTTGCCTTACCGGCACTTGGTCTCTCATCCGCGTTATCACTATGCTCGAGTACCCGTTCGCCGTGTCTAGCTGCCCCTCTTCTAGCGCAGGACTCCCTGTGTCGTTGTTTCGCTGTCTTGCTTGAATGATTCTCTCTCCCTCCTTTTTTTGGGCGCGTTTTTAATTTTTGTCTGGCTCTGCAGACAATTTGAATGACGCCCTTCCGCTGCTTCCAGCGCCATTGTTACCATCATCGTCTTCGCCGTCATCGTCAAGTGGACGGAGCAGGCGCGAAGAGGCAACGGTGTGAGAAGGGGCCACCGTGGCTGTTATGTAGGCCATCGTTTCTAGCATAACGACCTGTGCCAGAGCCGAGGAAAACCCCTCTCTTTGTTCCAGTCAAATATGAGATTATGGACACCATGAAAAAGAACATGGAGACGGTCATATTATCCTCACCCAAATACTTCGACTCCATCCCCCTAATTCTGCAGTTCTGTCAACAGGCTGAAACAAGGTAAGTGAATGAGGTGGAAATAAACTTACAGGGGCATTCGAGAGCATGAAAGGGTGTCGAGTTTGCGGGGCTGGCGCACTTTCTGCCACTGAGAAAAAGTGCAGCCCCGAGAGCGAGTAGTAAGCAGGAGAAGATCGAATCAAGGCTGAGTATGATTAGAAGATCGACGCGTACTTAAGAGGCCGCCACTGGTTCTGCCATCGTTGCCAGTGGCCTTGCCTTACCGTTTTGACGCGGCGGCTGCAACGATGCTCCATCTGGCCCATTCCCGTCCTTCATCTCTATCTTCTTCGCCTAATGTGGCCGAAGAGTGCACGTCTCTTGGGCAATTAGTTGGGTGGTCATTTGTATAAATACGAGAGCTGTATGGATGGAATGCCCGGCCGCTAGTGCTGATGTTCCAGCAGCAGTTGTCGTGGCTGCAGAAGTTGCCATCGTTGCAAATACTATGCTGCCAGCAGCTGTAGCAGCAATATTGTTCCAACTCACCCCCCTTCTGTTCGTTATACTGGTCAGTAAGCAACAGCGAAAGCGTTCTATACGGCGGACTACTGCTGCGGATTGTTATGACTAAGGAGGACACGGAGAGGTTACGAAATGAGTGTGTATTTGTCAGACAAAGGAGGAAAACGTACTCATACATCGCAGAGGGGGTTCCAGTCCAAGAAAAGCTGTAGTTGCGTGAAAAAAGTTGCCCGTAAAATGATGACCAAGGAACGACGACGATAATGGCAGCGGCACTAGTTATAAGAGTCTGAACAAGCTAGAATCGGGACGACAGACTGGGTGAGCCCTCAGTCGTCGTGCAGAGAGGCTCGCCGACAACTTAACGTCGCCGTTGGGGGTAAAATGCGCTTGTGACGTCTACCGCTTAGAGACTCTGCGAGAGGGAAGATGAGCTCGTCGGCTCAGTAGTGAACACTGAACAAGTCCAAAAACAGCCGCTGCTTTTCTCCTACTACCGCTGCTGCTATTCTTCCGCCGGAGACGAACATCCGCCAACCAAGTGCTCAAGAATCTTGCCCATGGGTTCATTGTTCGTACCACATGAAAAAGCGAAGGGTAAGCTCGCTAGGGCAGAAGCAGTACTGGAAGTCCGAACGGCATCCCTAGGGAAAGCCCAATCCGCTGGCTGTAGCCGACCAAAATGAACCAGCGAACTAACTCTACCGACACTTCTAAAGCTTCTGCTTTGCTCATGCTGATTTTAGCTGACATGGACATGAAGTCGGCATTGCTGAAAACATTAAGTTACTAGCGTTGGACCAACTTATCAGAGACAGCGAATAAATGTTTTAGTTGGGGGAGACTCACACGTACACATACAGGCAATCATACATTAAGGGGTATGGCATGTCTTTGGACAGGCAGATGGATGGAGAGGCATAGACATAGTTGAACTGGGATACTCATAGCAATCACATAGAACAGATGTGCTTGATGACTTTGTTTAGCTTGGGCTTAACTCGTTCTGTTAAAAAATCTACACAAAAAGTAAAAAAGAAGCAGGTAAATATATAATTGATTACATTTCAATGCATATGACATAGGCTATAACAAAAAGAAATCTGTGAAAGTCCAGTTAATTTATGCCGGTTGAAAAGTTCATAGTTAGCTAGTTATACAGTCGGTTGCTTCGGGCATTGCCACCAGAAACTTACTATATATTTTCTATATATAGAACAGTCGAAGAAGATGCCAAAACTATCTCAATTCGTACAGCAGAATACGGGTACATGTTAACTACGTTGAAGGATCGCTTATTAGACGCAAACGTTTTTCTCAACTGTACGCTTTTTCCTTTGGAAATAGTGTAAAACAAACGGTTTTCAAAATTACCGCAAGAGCCCAAAAGCAGAAACCTAATTTTTCCTAGCCGCGTATGTATACTTACTATCCGTTGAATTTTGTTAAACATACGTTTAGGTCAAAATTCAATTAACTCGTTCCCTGGTTGAAAAATAATTAACAACAGACCAGAAAAACAGCTCAAGTGTGCAGTGATTTCAAGTGTCTCTAAGTCTATTATAACTTGTTTCTCCATCGCTTATCATCGATCGCTTTGTATCAAAAGGGCGGATGAAAAGCTAAAGACATATCCATACTTGTATGAACATAATACCTTCCCGTTAGTTAATGCAGATGGAACTGTATGTTTTGTTCTTGTGGACAATTTGTCTTTGTTGAGTTTTCAACAGCAGTCAGCATTGAATTTATCAAAGAGATGTTAAGTTGACCAAATCAATACATAACTTCCGTAAGCATTACGTCTTGACGCAATAGCGAAGTGCACAAATACAACCAGCAAGGTCCTCCATTTCCATTCTACGAAAGCCTATACGACGATAAATTCTCTTTTTTTTTCTTTTTTTATAATATTTCGTGAAAACGTTAATTAGTTAGGTCATCTGATAGTAACGTGCCATTGCTTGTGTTTTGAAATATATATAATATAGGAAATGCTAGAACTTTTAGTAAAGCAATGCCGGAATTGTCCTATTTTACATCATTTTGAAGGACGCTATGACACCCGAGAAAGTTTCAACATGAACGTTATTTAATCGACAGGGAGTATGTCGTATAAGACATGCTTGTCGGCATCTTTGTTCAAGATAAAATTTAGATAGATTTAAAATTTCCGCGCTTTCGTAGATCGTAGAGAAGGGTTTTCGAGTCTGGAATTCATTCTATCGCTGCACGTAGCAACGCTAGATGTTTTCGCATATTGATCGTCTTCGGTAGTTAAAGACGTCTGTAGACGGGGCGTTTACTCGTATCGACTCAAAGGGCACGAAAACACTCCCCAAAGGCTACCTGATTCCGAAGAAATGGATCGTACTGCTTATTTGCATGATTTATATTCATGCATGAAATGTGTGCTTGATTAGTGGTTCACCTAGGTTGTTTACAAGGTCAGCTCTGGAAGGTTCTTAACCCAAATTTGTAAAAGTATTGCGCTGCCTGATTTGTTCTCCAAAGTTCTACTCTACTTTTAGATTTTATGTCTTCTGAAAATTCGAAATAAGAGGTATGTTTTGGCTTCTGGCGCCAAAAAAGAAAAGACAAAGTCAATAGTAACGTGCCGGTCACAGCATTTACTTAAAATACAATTCAAACAGGCCTCAAGTAGTTTTTTCTTAATTTCTTTATCAGCTATTACTTCGGTTGTTACTTGGCATCGACTTGAATTAAGTCCATACTCAACATCTTCAATACTGAAAATCTTAAAACTGTCTTCATGAAGCCATGCCTTTTTCCCATATGGTTCATACGTATATACACATATAATTTTTCATCTTCGGCAGATATAAACGTCATTAGTTATAAAGGATCGACTTTGTTTATTCGAGAACAAAATCTTGCAAACTCTTAACAACAAAAAGCTCGGGAATACAGAATCTAAATAGGGTTTTTTAATGACTGTTGAATAATTTCACGAATATGCGCTTAGTGTACGAGTATCGAATAAGCGTGAAGCAGGCCGATTGAGGTTAGCATGCATAATGGTGGCCGACTAAGATGTGCGTTTGGCCGTCTCTTTCATGGACAAACACCAGTATATTTATATGTATACGTAAAACAGACTCAGCGCCGGCGACCCATTCAACCGACGAGTTGCAAGCGATCAGAACGTTTGCTGTCACCACGGTTCGATCGAAGATCCTTCCCGAAACCTAATCCATGTCCATGGGAAAACACAAGACAATAGTTCGTACAAACTGTTTAAATATCAGCGGCCCGATCGAGGGTTGTCGGTTTCGCCAAAGCGTAGCAGGGTAAGTCTATGAGAGGGATTTTTTTGCAGAAAATGAGACGCGATTAACTGCATTGAACCAGTCGACAAACCGGCCGCTGCAAGTTCAAGCAAAGCTGCCAGCCTACAAGATACCGATTCGTTCGTACGTCCCGTTTCATAGCCCCGCCACCATATAGGTATATATATACATATATAGTGTTCCTCTTTGAAGCAACTGGTGCTCATCGAGTATGGTGGTGACTTTCAGCGCTACGCCCTCTTCGACTACGTGTCGTATGGATCATTTCGGAAGAGCCCTGGAAGCCGACGCAATGATTCGAATGAAATAGGAAAAGCCGGGAAAAAGAAAGCCCGTTCAGTCTCTGACCAGCCAGTCGAACGTCTTACCGCCCGTCGTCCCTCCCCTTGCGCGTACGTGTGAGCCTAGATGTGTGTAAAATAATAGCCTACAGCTATGTATGCCGTTGGACGTTACATGTCTCTCCCATTGCCAGCGTCACTGTCAACGCACACGTCATCAGGTAGTCTATAGATCCTTGGGCTCTGTGCGGCCCCTGGTATCCCATCCGGCGCATAGTTCTCTTTTGCCTTCCTGACTCGCACTGTTCTCTCGACTATGCAAATATAGCGGATAAGAACCAATCGACAAGTTAGCTTAGGACGGTTAGGGGTTGAAAAGGCTGGTTCGTTCCAGTTTCCCGCTGTTTGCAATTCCTGTCCCGTATCCCACTGTTCTCTCTATCGGTAAGTCGCTAGAGCTCGTGCTAAATCGTAGCAGGCTTTCCCTGTCGGCTCTGGCTTCCTGCTGCTGCTATTATCGTCTGCTTTTATCGCTGCCGGCCCTTTTTAGTTGGGTGATACACACGCACACGCACTCATACTTCCTCGATTATTTCGTAGGTCTTTCAGTCTGTCTTTGTAGCGGGGCTAAGTACCAGCCGATAAGTGAGGCAGCTGCGCGCACTACTGCCGCTGTTGTGAGGCGGTAGGATGCTAGCCCTACTCTTGTTATTACGACCAGCCAGCCGCCGCTTAAAGAGAACAATCCAGCGAACAGATCGGGCGAAGCTGCTGCAGGCACAGAGTGACGACGAATGAACGGCGTTTTTCCGCCATCAGCACGGTGGCGCGAAACGGCTGTTGTTGCTATACGAATCAGAGGGATTTAGCCTTGCCTGGTGATTGCTTACTTATAGTTGGCCGATTCTGTGCTGTGGTTTTATCTCAGTGCTTATCCTATTCATTCATCTAAAATACATCTGTGGCAGCGGCACTGCTTCTATAAGGTTAGTAGATGGCTTGATGTCGGTGATACTACCAGGAAAAAGGACTAGAGAACAGATCATCCAGTGTTCATTCAGCCCCAAACCACTGCCACTAATTTCGTTCCCTTTATGCCCCACTTCATCCACAGGGGCAACCGTGGACTTAGAGATTCACTGGGTGAACAGGCAGGCTGGTATAGTTAGCAAAACCGGCTTCATCGTCTATGCAATGCCGGTGCTCCAGCGATCGTATGAATAGACACTTGTCGTGTTGCTGTTGGAGAGTCAGCATTTGTATGCGGGCCAAACAACTTTGCTTCGGGTGGTTGGGGGGTCGGTGGCTCAAGTTTCCAGCCGCTGTTCGCCAAGAAAGAAACTCTGAGACTATTACTATTTAGGTAGCATCACACACTACGGCGCACTTATTGAATTTAATTAAAAGTGCCACTTACGTTGAATTAAATTACACGTACAGAAGCGTTCCACCCTTTTTATATATATATATAAGTGCACGACCTATTATGGCGCCTGTTGCCAGTCGGCCTACTGGTTTTTTTGACCATCGACCTGTTAATGTTGCAAGGTTGTGACACTATAGGTAAGAGGTTTTAGATGCCACAACAACAATAACATTCTAACTAAAGGCTAAACCAATTTTTATCAAGTGCGATTCATTGAAAAACAACATGGAAAAGACAGTTAAATGGGAGATATAAGAACATATATCTAGGCATGGTTATTTGTCGGTAACATGGTGGTAGTCTATTCTGATGTTACCTTTTTGGTTTTTACACATAAAACGTTCGAGAAAAGTGCCCTAGACACTGATTATATACGCAATAAGCCAGTGTGGATCGACCCGTATAATTTAGTTTCTAACAGTAACATTTTCGCCGAAATTGATTCATCCTGCGGGCGTACTGTTGTCCTGCTGGGACCTGAATCGCCTTCAAGCAGCTTTCGGGCTACCTCACTGTCCTAGTTTCGAGCTGTCTTTAGCCTTTCGGTGCCCCTTAGAGGTTTGCTTTGAGCATCTGGTTTCTTCACCGTCATTACGCCAAGATGCTTAGGGCTTTTAAGCTCCTTAAAAAGTATCAATGAAAACCGAAGTACGTAACATACGTGCAAATACTCAAAGTAAGTCGAGTTAAGTATACCAATAATATTTTCTTAATAATAGACATTATAGGTACGAGATACGGTGAACTTTTAGTGACAATAAATCATATGATGGAAACAGGTATAGTAAAATCAGGAAAAAATGCCGATCGTCATCTTATATTACACCTTTAATTTGTAACTTTAGAGAGAATCTATTCTGTAGGAAACCGTATGTCGCATATGTCGACCGAATGCCGAACTAATCTTCTTTCGTTCTTTCTTGAGGAAGACGAGCTTCGATGTAACTTCATCAAATTCGTAACGAGTTCCAACTTGTTTTTTTCTTAGTGCGGGATGTAATATGGCCGCGTGTGGTAACGTGCACACTTCACAAAGGTGTTAGTAAATTTAGGTTCAAAATCAAGCGTAGATATGTTCCGCTTTTAATCGAAGCCGTCCCACTGAGGTGGTGGCAAAGGGAAAACCTAAGATATTTAGGATGACTTTCTTCCAGAGTTATACGTTTCATTGTTTGTAAATTCATTGAACCTAGAAGTACCCTCAAGCATAACGAATAGTAATTTAGTTGCATAGTCTCAAATAAAAAAAAAAGTCCTTCATACACGGAACAAAACCTGTAAAGTATATACATCACTTGAACTATTTGGCTCCGAATTGTACGGCACACAGAAAATCTCTAAGTGCAGATTTACTAAAAGAAACCTCGACGACCTGTGTGAGATAATCAATGATGAAGAGAAAGCCGGACCAACGAGCAGCGTCCTAACTGGACCGGACATACGAATTAGGTAAAGAAACTTACCTTCAACATTCGTTATACAAAAACGTAATTGGCCGATTTCAGCATGAAAATACGCCTGCTGAGACCAATGCGCTAAATAAAGAACGCTACAATTTGCAGCTCATTAGCGTTCGACTTGTAAATTGTTAGTACACAAACACTATTTATGTTATTAGTCTCAAAAAAAAAATACATTTTAGAGGTGAATTTTGCCTTTCTGCAGGTTGCAACCGTAGTACTTGTTAATACTTAGCGTTTGATAATCATCCTCCCAACTGATTGAATTTGACCGTTTTTGGTAAATTATTCTACAGACGATACACCACGTGGAAACGCTCGATGTTTTGAAAATAGTTATGGGTAAAAACGGTACGAAATTGCCATACTTTGGTGTGAAAAAACCTAACTCCATGACGATGCTACGCTGTCTTTGTGAGCAAACGTATGGATGAATCTATAAACAAAAATGCAGGAATCATCTATGGATCGATAAGAACATCTGAATCCGGGTGTTTTCTTATAAATTACTTCTAACACTATATTTAGCAAAAATCAACATTTCAGTTACTAGAAATGTCGTTTCTGATAGGCATATCACGTTCAATAAGTAGATCTTCTAGTGTGGTTACAGCTTCAATCTGAGGCCTAAGCCTTCTCAGAATATTTCCTCTTCAATCTACAGAAAACCTTTGAATAGTAGACATGTGTCAAGCGAAGCTTACCATTGGCTAGCTTGTCCCAATGAAGAATTGATATTCTCCTCCTCAAAAAGACAGCTTATGTCCGCACTTAAAATCGAAGTGTATCAAAAGTGGCTTTTCGTACCATAACGATAAGTTGCCGACTCTTTAAATGTAAACTCTAATAACGGTTCTTGTTTTTTTGTTAGTCTTACAAAAATCATCCTCGGATTCTTCGGAAGTCACATGGACATTGGCCATAACGCTGATTTCGGACACAAAGGAAGTCTTTAATCCTGCCGAGGGCTCCTCGGGACAAACGGAACGATAGCTGAGCTTCCTCTTAGCTCTGAAGACGCACGACGTTCTTTGTCATAATGAATTTGTTATTTGACTCTAAAGGAAAATGGCGTTCTTGGCTCTAAGGGCAGCAGATCAACGCATACGCGTCACAACAAACAGCCCACGAAGGTCTGTCCGATCTGGATGGCCCACTTTGTATATTAGTAACTAAGATGCGCTATATGCAGGCGAACTTGGAGGCGGGTTTAACTAAAGCGGCCATCTTAGCTTGAATATAGCATCCGTAAACAGACCTATCATCATCAAGACAGTCATCTTGACCTATATTCAACTGCACACAAATGTTATTATTAAAGCGGTTGTCTTACTCTGCTCGGAATACTCGCCCAAACAGTTCTCTCTGACCTCTGCTGAAACTTCAGGATTTTGTGCGGCCGAATCGACAAAGGGTCGACTTAATTTGGTCGACTAAAGCTCGGAGTTCAGCTCTGAAGCGCTCCGTCCATCGGTGTGATGTGTTAAGCCACAAGTTTGCAACATGGAACAGCATTTCACTAAATGACAACAAAATTGATTATATACAATGTATTCAACATAAGTCTTATTAGGACTATCCATAGAAATAATACGACAAACTGCTGCATTGGCTACCAGTTGTGGCTGGTCCTCTGTGTCGAAAACATGGAGTAGCGAAATAAGTATAACTTTTGAAGTTAAATAGAATTTATTTGTTTCGATTATTCTCAGTAATAAAGCTAAATTTTAAAAGGTTTAATATTTAGAGTCATAAAATCTCACAGTACTAACAACCATCATTCGTAATATCGTAAATTCGTAGCTATCGGAAATACAAAAGCACTATTCAATAATTATAGTCACATATAACAAGAAGCTGCAAGATAATATAAGGCTCGGAATAGTAAATCGACAATTATAGTAAAAACTATTTTGGACGGTCGTTAGGACGTGTCCTAATAGGACTTTTCCGTAGCTAATGATTAGCTGACAAGCTACGGTACCGCTGCTATATCATTTAAGGGTCTCAAAGATAGGCTCAAAGCGACCATCTAAAGAGACTAGACAGGAAATGACAATACTATATTAACGGCTTTTTTATTTCTCGGAGTTTCTAAGAAGGGAAAAAGGTGTGTCTGTGCCTAGATTCAAACCAAAGCCATCTCGGAGTTTGTCGGGCTAGCATAATACAATTGTACCACCGGCTAGACATTGAAACGTGTTTTGGGGTACCATTATTGTGCCAAGCTTTCTAGTGAAGATACAAAAAGCAACATGAAGCATGGATGTTTAGCACATAATTCTTCACATGTTGTACATCACGAACTTCATTCGGTGTCTGCAGAAACGAGCTACATTGTTTAATGCAATATGAAATCCATATGACAATGCGACGGTCTGGACGGTCCACATTGTTCTGTGTTGTACCTCGCATTACACCTCTGCTCTGTGGTTTGCCACCAACGCCTATAAACTTAGGTTCTAGTATTCCTATTGAAGGCTGCAGTAAGCGGTTCGAAACACAGTTCGCATTTTCTATCAAGCATTTCGGCTAGAACCAACCGGAAACTGATACATAGCAAGCGGTCAAGCTCCCTTATCGATTTGAGAAATGTCGTGCAATAGACAAAACCATGAGCAGTACGGATACAATGTTAGCGTGATGTCGGCTTTAATTCAGTGATAGCTTTTCACTGCTGTTCTAGAAATCATTTCGTGGAACTAATAGGTGACGTTCTACTACTAATAGAATTCTTAACTGGGAAATATTCCCATTTAGTTTCTGGATGACTGAGCAGATAAAGGCAGAGTCTCTGGAAGAGCTATCCACGCGTCTATACCGTGACAATGAATTAACCCATATTGCGCCTCTAATTTCGTTTTCCCTTTTCAATTTTTCTAGTTATTCGCTGCCGGTCCTTTTTTTCTATTTCTAAACATTTAAGATTTTAGAAAACGTTCCTTGGTATAACACGGAAATTCTCATTGTCTTGTGATAAGAAAACATGGAGGTAGGCATATACGCTGCGTGAGCGAATATCTTTCGCTTTACAATAATGCTAATGTATATTTTAGTCTGTTTCTAACCCTCTGCTTGTTCGTACGTTTATCGTATGAAGGAGTATCAATACTAATACAATGGTAAAGGATAAAATCATTTTCTATATTGATCATAGTGACTATCTGCGTTTTGGTAGTCAATTTGGGCCATTGGGGATAGTACTTCACACTGCTTCTTGATCCATATAACGAGATCCAAAGTAAAAGCTATTCAAGAATATATTCTTCTTCTATATCGTAACTGAAGAACGTGTTCTTACTGATTTTCATGCATCAGAAAACAAATGCTGTCATTATAGATATGTCAACTGCATTTTGCTAGCTATTCTAAATCAGCACCTGCAAAGTGTCCTAGAATGTGTACTTGGAAACCACTAAAGGGCGCAGGGACTGCGTTGAATATCGAAGAAGCATAATTTACCTCGATGAACAATCCCTAAATCCAGCGCTATAAGTTCGTATCGACGTCATTCTAAGTTTCCACCGAAGCAACCCTCAGAACTTACTCTGATGGCTTCACAGCAGACACTGATCGTGCATATACGTGGCTAAATATAAACTAATTGTCTTCTCCATGTGATTGTCAACCTAATTTTTTTTCTGAGGGGAGATCTGAGAGAGAGGTATTGTTTCTTTAAAAACAAGCCAACAATGTAAGATTCGCGGCGTGTGCCACTACATAAACAGTTTGAATAACAAAGCCCTATAAAAATATTCTTTATTGCTAAAAGGAGCTGTCGAAAAATCGCGGAATCCCTTAAATCTCGAAGGCTACACAACTGATCATCTTAGGTATTTGCTGTTTCTATCTCGAATTGATAGAATCAATATCTGGAACCATTTAATAGGTTGTACCATATATGAAAATGGATCGTGAGACATATCATTGGCGTTAGCTCATGATTTAAAGAAACTCGCGTTTGTGGACCCAAAGACACAGAGCTTGCCTCTAGCATCATGACGATAAAAAAACCATATGAAAAAAAAATAATATGCTCGATTTACTGAGACCTTGCATCTCTAGTCGTGAAGCTGCCTGACGGTGCCATCGCGCTTCATAGCGCCTAAATTGTTTTCTAAGTTACTAAATGATAAGAACTTCTTGAGAAACCTAACAGTTGTGCCCAATGAACAGAGAGAAGGCTCACGAAAAAGGGAACATCCAGATACTATTTTTAAAAAGGTTTACATAAACGAGAGTTGGGATGAAATCAAGTGAAATTCATATCGGGGTTTCTACGTTATGGTTGGCGCACTACGTTTTGGGCTTTGTGCAGCGTGGCGAAACTTTCACTAGGCGGCATCGGTATTTAATGAATACTAGAAACGTTACCCACATATAGCCTAGATCGAACAGCAAGCAGAATCTTGTGGGATCGCAACGACCTTAAATCACATGCTATGACCAATTGTATTTACTACATTACTTCTAAACAAGCATGGGCATGACAAGTCGTGCAGCGTTCAGGCCTCCTTCAGAGGTTTTGTTACATGCTAAAAATCAATGGCTACCTTGTACTTATTACACAATAGGCTCAACCAAATTAGCTGAGCCATGCACAACTTCAAGCACACGATGTGATTTTCTACGAAAGTTCGATCAGCGAAACTGATCAGCCAAATTTGACGCTAGTTTCAACTTAGTTTAGCTAAGAGGTACTGAAGCATGCAGATACATAAATAGTGAACTTCCTGTAAATAGACCATTCCGTCCATGCTATCAGGTGAACCTGCCTTATTCCACCCGATCATTGTTCCGCTGCCTTATTCAGTTTCTATTCGTTTATAAATAAAGTAAACTATAAACAGTGTATCAGCCTTTAGACTTTTATCATTAGTATTCTGCACTGATAAATTAACAATAATAATAAAAAATAGAGAAAGTAACAAATAAACTGCTGAAGCCAATGCAAGTTCCGATAATAACACTAGTTCCGGTCTAGGTTTAGGTTCTAGCTTAATAATTACTGATAATAGGAGACGATAGTTACTTAGGTATAAATTAAGGTGGAGAAGCATATTAATATAAATCGACAGTTCGTTGTGGAGTATTCGTCGGAATCGAGGTTCAACCGATCAATAGACTGATAATCAACAGATTATCAAAGTTTTGATATAACATATGGCACGTATTTAACGTCGATTAAATCCGGTATTGCCATTTGTAGCAGCATTCAACAACGTTCGAGAGAACCGTATCGCTTCTCGTGTTGACGGTAATCTCATTCATTTAGACACTGAAATCAGATGATCTTTGTCCGGGCCAATCGGAATGCTCTGCTTCCCTATTCTCAGAAGTATGAAATTGTCGTATATCTCGCACCTTCTAAGAAATTTTCCTTGGCTTGTTTTAATTGAAGGTGACATACATCAGAAATACAAACTATTAGGCTGCTTGCGGAGAAGATAAACATTTACTAATTCGCTGTTTTGGTCCGACACATCTAAGGCTCTTATAAATAGCCTTAAGAAAACCTACATATTATAAAGGATGAGCCGTCAAGTGCGCTTTCAGATCACCTGATGAGGATGTCAACCCGATCTGCAACCAATATATCTGCCACTTTTAATCTCAATAGCGGATTGAGCTAATATAGCCGTTGATCTACTCAGCGCTTAAGCAACCTGACTTCAGTGCTTTTGCCGAGTTGTTTGCGTTCTCATCTGAGTAAGATTGGGGCACTTTTTTTTACCTTGCCTTGAGGCCATGCCTTGAGGTTTCACCATTTTCACCTTTATTGAACTACACGTCTTCTAATAGTGCCTATTCTGGATGCAATCGCAAATTGTAGTGCACAAAGTCTTCTGTAATTTTGTTTTCTATAAACTAGTACCGACTCAGCCCAAACTGACCTTCTAAATTTTCTGATTAACGACATCGGGTTCCGAAGCTTCTCGCTAGTTCATGAACAATCGAATAAGAGCAAATGGCGATTTCGTTAGTGCTGCTGCTTGAACTGTACAAGATTCGAATAGGAAAATGCATTGAGCACACTGAAGCATTGGCAAAGCCATGTCGACTGTGGCGGCCGCAGCGAGCGTCTTTTGAGACAAGTTGACCCTCATCTTTTGCTCACTTCAATTTCGCGGCCTTCCCGTCGGTCGCTGCTTCTACCGTTGTAGCTCAGACCTCATAGAAGGGACCCTCGAGCTGCCACTACGAGTCTCTCTGAGCCTCGCCACATGCTCACCTCTTTGATCTTAAACTCACAGACGTTGCTCATCGAACGACACGCACAGTAACGACGATAGCGAAAGCAAAGGGACAGTGATGACGCGGAAAACCCGGCGAAGTCGTATGCGTCGCTTGCTTGAAGACTAGTTGGGAGGCAACCCTGCAAACTGGGAGACTGGGCCAATCTATCCCCGATTGCCTCGGACATAAACCTGATTCGAGAGCCATGAAGGTCGGAGAAGCACTACTGTTTGGGGAATAGCTCAGAGGTAACTCTGGACGATTTACTGTCTCCGAACTGAGTAGTGCAGGTTCTGTTGGTTCAGAAAAGAAAACGAGAGATCCGAAAAGAAACCTGACTCGACTAATGGCCAAGACGATTCTGACTTCGTTCATATTGTACCGATCACGTTTGGCTGGTTGCATGGATGTCCCTTCCAGATGCAGCACGTTTCTAAGAATCAATTGAGTGCGTTAGCTTTTTTTAACTCTTTTTATAGCCGCCGTCTACTGATGATTCGGTATAGGCCGTCTGTTACTCATACACAGAAATGATTAGGGAACCCTAGGTCTTCATTATGCGTAGTAGACTTTCCACATTATTAAAGCAGAAGGGACATCGTTGCTGACCAATTTATTCATTCAAGCCTAGAAGAAAGAACGGCAAATATTTATTTGCCAAGTCGCATATTCTAGTTACAAAGAAAAAAACATGTTTCGCATTTTACTAAACTTTTTCAGAGATCAATTATCATAGACTGTGAGTAAAATCGTTATGTGGTAGCTACTCTGCGTTGCAGACCTAGTTAGAAGTGATACGAATATCAGGCAAGGGTTATTATTAGTCAGACGGAAACGGCAAGAAATCGTCGATCCATTCGAGGTCCGTTCCCTTTAACTTGGAAAAGATAACTCTCGTATTTGCCCTTTTTGATTTGCCCCATATATGACGACTATCCGAAACTGACCAGCAGAAGCAGTAACAGCATTTTTTAAAAATAAGATTTCGCGCTAATTTTGCGAAATACGCTCATGCTCTCTAAAATCCAGGTATCCAGTGTCCTACTTCAGACCGTTGCGCTCAATCGAAGGTGTGCCTAGTTTCATCTTTTAGCATTAGGTAAACACGAAGATTGTTGTCAATCAAGACTATCTGGTGGCGCTAGCTCGAGCTGATTGTGTTCCCATTGTCGATCGTCTTTTTGTCGCCACGACCAATTAATTGTCGTGGAAGCTATTTTTTAAGGTGAATTAAACTGTTTTTTGTATATAAACGATGTTTAACCAAGGAAATCAACCAAATCGAATGTGATCAATGAACAAACTAAATTTCGAAACGGAGTACGCCTGCATCGTGCGTCAATGATTGATTGCCGAACACGAGTTAATAATAATAAGAATATAGTAGATTCCGTATGTATTTCATAAACACCGTCCGGTTATGGTCGTGGAATCGAACAGAGCAAGAAAATTATATATGTATGTATATATAATGGATGACAGATAGACTCTGCATGCCTGCGAATTAGCTCTAATTAACAACAAAAACGAATTCCCGCTTGAAGACTAATGAACGCAATTATGTACATGCGTATATTTTAAAAAGTAGTGCCATTATCATGCCAGCATTTTCGCGCACGCTCTTTATCTTAAAGCACATATCCATTACCTTCTACGTTCATTCCTGCTTTTTTTTTTTTGCTAGACGCAGCTTTCGTTCCATACGTGCACTTTACTAAGCCTCGGAAACATAGTATAGAACTACTTGGCCAAACATTTGTGTATCTTTCAGACTTGGGTGTCAACCAACAACATTTACGCGACATTAGCCTGTTTTTTTATGGCAGACAGCATCCCCGAACATGTTATAGTCTCTTCCACGTTGCGATTTATGCGACACGCACTAATCAGACGTGAAGCAATCTATTAGTCCGATCGAGTCGACGAGCTACATCTTGTTATGAATTATTTATATTTTATGTTCTGAAGTTGCACTCTGCTTACCTGGTAGGAGTCTTGCAGCACACATAACATTCATTCAAGTATCTTGAAATGCCTATCCATCGCTTTCGTCTATTTCTGCCTTTGCTCTTAGTCTCCACGTGATAACCTTTTAACATATTTAGTAAATTAACTCACTCATCCATTCGCAGGCACAGGATTCCAGCCATCTAGCACCTTTCATCGTCCTTTTCGACTTCGCTCCCGTGGCCCTCTTCTAAGGCTCTTTAATTATTTTCCGGTTTGAAATAAAAAGAGCCACGTGAGGTGATCAGTTAACGCTATGTAATTCAGACATTCAGGCCGAGCCCAACCATGGGCTTCGGTCGGCGTCTAGTCTGACAGGCGAAATATACAACATACATTGATCTCGGCACGAGCCGATGATCAGGCACGTCCCTTTGAGGGTCCCACCCCGAAGCCATTAGTGGTACTTGAGCTGGCACCATGACCCGAGCTTAGCCGCAAATCACGAAACCACAAGGGTACTGGCATCAAAGACTTTTTCTATACAAGGAGCGTAGTAACGAACGTAGCCAAGCGTGCTTGAAGGAACAAAACCTTTTCATATCATATTATGTACCACGTTAATATTTTACTGTTCCGCCTTGAAACAAATCACCAGCAGCAACAATAACAACAAGTACAACTATCACTGCAGTCGCTTCAAAGTTGGCCATTTCCTCTCAGCAAAGGGACAGCTTTAAAGACTAAGGGCCAATGCATCGTATTATGATGACCAGGTTACGTTATTTATTAAGATCGATACGTTACACCAGTCTGGCGTATATTGAATTTTGCACTAAGTTCTACCAAATACGACATGTCGAAGATACACTGTACATTTTTCTATGTAAACGTATAAGGGTGTCAACTAAATTTACCTTGGACTAGTAAACCTGCTTTCTGGCTCGTAGTGTTTTACTTTCTCTATTACTATATATTACCCCTTCCTTTCTCCTACCGCTGTTGCTGGTGAAACAACGAATTTTCCCTTGTCTTTTTGCCATTGCTATTTCACAATTCGAAACGACTATGACATAAATTACAAGAACTGTTTGATCTATCTAGTTTTGCATGTTGACTTGGCTTTGCGTTTATCCCTTACCACCATCTCCGTATCCCTCTTTTCAGACTCCGCATGTAATTACTCTCGAAGCCGGTCTGCAAGACCACTGTTACGCACCTCGCCGCAATAGAATATAGCAGTGTAATCAAAGGAATGCTTGTACTGTCTTAGGGGTGCTAGAAATTTGTATACCGGGGCAACGGACTATGTAGATCCCAAAGTATTGTGATACGGACCTTTCCTCTCCTCTTCCTACTTTGCTATCCGCTGTTTTTACCAAACACACGACACACGTATGCCCCACCTATCTCTCTGCCACGTTTCTCCGGCTACTATTTGTTCGGTAATGCCTATGGAGCAAAGTGAGTGTTGACCGTACGTACCGCTTGGGTAAATATCTGGGCTCCTGCACATTTACTGCGCTAGCTTTTCACAAGCAAGAGTCGCACAAAGCTGGGAAAAGAGGGGTGGGCAATACCAGTGATGAGGAGCACGAGAAAAAACGTTGAACCCTGCTGGGCCGATGCGGTCTGTCGTGTTTTTTTGTAGGAGGGTGAGCCTCTGTGCAGATGGGCGCTCACAGTGACCTTGCTGTTGATACGAACGAGTATGCGGTGATTATATATGTGTATATAGCCCATGTGTTCTAGCGTTACTCCCTACTCTGTTCGGTTGTGCCTGCCTATGCGGATACGAATCGTGAATAGCAACGGTAGTGGAAAGTCATCGTACCGGTCCAAACTGTCGAAGCACGGCCTTACGCGAGCTTCGTTGCTACGATGCCCTATCGCTATTCCTAATGGCACTACTGGTCCTTCTAGAAGCAGTCAGTGGTCCCGTTTCTTCCACTGCCAGTCGAGGTTGGTCCGTTTATACCGCTATAGGCGGTACCTAGCCACATCTCCTTCGAAAGGCCTACAGCCCTCGTCTGTCAGCTCTCTGCCGCCAGTAGCAGTAGGGTAATTAACACTAATAAGACTGAAAGCTAAATAGTAAGTTTAGTGAGCGGGCAGGCGAACAGCCGTTTAGCCGAAAACTTAGTAGCTGCTGCTGCCGCCACTGCCACTACTCGTATTAGTCCTGGCTGAGTCCTTGGCTTTGCTGCGAGTCACCGTTGTCTGTCTAACGATTTAGCCCATGTATCCCCCCCCGCCCCCCGCCCCTCTCCTGTCTTGGTTTTCTCGGCGTTCTTGTGCGTGTCCCTTAAGCTTTTTCGTAGTTGACTGCTTCTCCTCTGTTTTTTCTTCTTTTCACCATTGTATTCCCGCACTCGAGCTGTTCTTCTTTGTTGTTCTGACCGATTTCTGCCAACCGTCTTCGGCCACTGTCCAACCCAGCTAAATCATCCCAAAGCTCTCGTTCCCACGCAACGTACCCTTATGTTATACGCGTGCCTGAAGAAGGCCCGGAGGGTTCGGATACCCTTGGAGCAAGCCCCGGAACACCCGTTCCGTAGACGACGTGCCATGGCTCTACTTCCTCTCCTGTTCTTCGTGTTCGTGGCGGTCTTGTACTTACACAACGAAAAAAAATGCACTGCAAGCCATTACTTTGAATAGAAGCGAAACGATGAAGAGCGACAAAGAGGGAAGATTAAAACCGAACAACGTGTACAAGACGCGTAAAGCGGGAGAGAGCGGCGAAAGTAATCTGCGGCTACGCTAATAACTCATAGTTCACGGATCGACTCCGACTTAATTAGAGACTTTTTTTCTCTCTATGTTCACTTCACAGCACAGCTAGCCTTGCGCGCTTCAACGATGTAGACGACATTTTTTAAACATAGGCATCACTGATTTTGGTGCTTCTTCAAGCACACCAACGTCGTACTTGATTGGCGATGACAGACAGCACCTGCTGATCACTTTGGTTCTTCCGCAATTCATAACGGTGAGCGATTCTTGCAGTTTGAGGATACACACGATCGCTTCTTCAAGCACGTGTCTACGAGGTATCTTTATAATCATGGGCAACCGAAATGGGCTGGAAACATGGTTCACTCATTGTTTAGGTCCGCTCTCTTTTTATTAAATCGATTTGGGACGTTGTATCCCTGTCGTCCTAGTTAGAAAACAGTATGACTTACTTTTATCTATTCGAAAACGATTACATTTATAAGTCCCCATCATGAACAAAACTGTTATAAATCTAATAACATTATAGCCGTTGTAGCGTACTTTGACCGCGTTTTGTAATGTTCAGTGATGACTGAATGCAAATATGTATGCGACGATCTTTCCCGTTATGTAGTTGGCTTTTCTTCTTTCTCTTATTTATTTAGCCTAAGCACGTGGGTCTCTTAGCATTCATTCAATCAGGATGAGAATCTAATCGACTGAAGCGAGCCTCTATGCTTATCTATGATATACGGCTGTATCATGCAGTAAGGCCGTGCGCATGAGGTGATATACCCTCAGGGGAGAAAGGTTATAGCTATGGCAGCACGGTAAGCTGGGTCATCGTCGCCCGTGCGCCTGTGCCTTCGCGGCCTCACCTACAGGAAGCGTTGCTCAGCGTTCGCGGGTTCGCTCACTGCCTTTTCCGCCTCGTTGGCAATACCAACAAATACCAGTAAAGGCAAAACCATAAGCATAACAACAGAACACAATAACGACATAAATGATGACATGGGCCTTCTGTTGTTACTGTGGAACGAGACCGAACGGCAAGTTGGCCGATAACATTTTTTCTCACCGTGATACACGATTGGACAATCGTGGAAGACCCGCTTGGGTGCGCAGATAGCAAATACTGTCAAAGAACCGGGTGCTGTGTCAGGAGATAACGAAAACTTGTGCATCAGTGCTATACAATATACAGTGACTCAAAAGCAGACCTAGTGGAAACTCTTGCTCATCACTATATGTAGCGTAGATGGATGTTCCAGGGAGGACGGAACGGGAAATTAAATCAAACTAGTTAAATCCTAGTCGGTATTGTACTAAATATAGAGTATTATATATATATATATATGAAAAATGTAACAATGTGAACGATCCACACGGTTCTAAAAAGAGGCGTGACTAAATCGTTGATGATAGATAAAACAGTAAAAACTTTAAGCGACTATCACTTATTACAGATAAGTTACTTTTGTTATTTGAGCTGAAGTTAAACCTATGCACTGAGTAAAGATTTGGCAGGAGTTATTTAGAGGAGGATGAGTTGATTATTCATTTCTTCTATTTCCGGTTTGTTTAGTTCTAATTTGATCCATTCTGGGGAAATCTCTTACCACGGGACAGCTCTGTTCTGCTTAATGAATGTACCCGTAATTTACTTTTGCCTTAAAAGAAGATTGTTGGTAAAGTGTGAATTTAGAAGGTTTATATGAATTACCCATAGGAAGAACAGAATCAAGAAAAAGGTGTCAAGGCTTTAAATCGAAAGAGTAGAATTGTTCAAAGAATTAAGAGTCATTCCACTTCTGGGATAGCACAGATACCACCACTCCAGTCCACCTCATGGGTACTGGGCTTTATTAGGTAGCACAAGTTGTAACAAGTATCGATATGGTTTCTATGGAATTTAAACAACGTCCAGCAGAGATATCAATGTGAAAACGGTATTTTCCTCTTGTAAGTAGATCGCTAGCAGAAAACTGGAAGAAGTAAAGGGCCCCAAAAACCCTCATCCTAATGTTGTATGCTAGAGGAAAAAGTGAGATCAGGGGGAAAGTGCTTCGGGGATAGTTGAAGCGAAGGTGCGTTGCGAAGCAAATGAAATCATGAGTCAGCTGAGACACTCTATTCGCTTAGGAGCTCATGGGTAAGCCGGGCCAAGCTAAGACACTCCGGGGCAAGGGAAGTAAAAAAAACCGTTGTCGCAGCTATTGCAAGTTAGCCCATGGTTAATGTCATCGCTAGGGCTTGGAGACGCTGCTAAGAGTGGCTTCGTTGCTTAAGAATATGAGACTAGTCGGAAGGGAGCGTAGGTAAGGCAGCCTGAAGCCCTGCGAACAAACGAGGAACTAAGACGAGACACGACTGGGTGACGTGGGCGAGAATAGGGAAAAGGAGTCGAGTGAGCAAAAGAACTCAGTCAGCGGTCGACAGTAAGGCTTGAAGTGACAGTAGTAACGGCCACAGCTGCAACTAGCCAAGAGCAGTCAATGAGCTCGGTTCCTCCAACTAGCTATATCTTCATACTGTCATGTGAACTAGCAAACGCTTTCTCTGTCCCACTTTTACCCTTCCTTGCTTTATCCCAGCAGCGCTCCGGACCTAAGTCTATTGACTGCTACAGCAGCGAAAAATACTACTGCTACGTTCTGTGATACCGGGGCGGCATTTTTAATCAGAGGATGAAATTTCTCTAGTTGGAGTGAGCGCTCCACAGGGGAGTGGGCCAGCGGGGCAAAGACGGCCCAAGAGAGCCGAGCAGACCAGCCCCGCGGCCGGTCTCTCGGAGAGTCCGGGATGAATGACTGCATTGACTGCAGAAGCCGTCCATCCGAAGACCTGCAATGCATCCGGCTCCCGGTCCAACTGAATACGAACCTATGAGGGAAGCGCAGACAGGCAGACAGAAAGTAAGAAAGAGAAGCAGCGCGAAGTAGGGTAAAACAGAGAGGACAAAGAAAGCAACCATATACCTTCCTAAGGCTTACAGAGACACTACTTATGGTCAGAGGACATTGTGGGACCAGAGCACCAAGGTTTATAGGGGTCGGATGGACTAGAATGAAACAGGGTTGTACTCCCGCATGTCGCATGACGACGACGGAGGGGGCACCGGCAGCCGTAACTACGAAGGCAAAACTACAGCAGCAACAGGGGAGGAAAGCTTCCGCCTAAAGCCACGTACAAAGAGCAGTGATAGTGTAGAACTGGGGTAACGCAACTAGAGGAATATGCGACGCTTTGTACTGAGGACCAAACAAGCAGAGCCATTTGGGTGGCTGGGCCCTGTGGGGCGGCAGGCATGAGGGCAAAGTTGAGAAGCAGAAGGTCAGATCACAGCATAGACAGATGTGCGATTGTAACTGTAGTGAGGATACACATGTGTACTTAAATCCATTACGACAACGTCTCGGACGTACCGACACAGAGAGAGAGAGCTATTGGGTTTAGCGGGTGGCCAACCCACCGATGCGGTTATAAACAGCAAACCAGAGTTTCCGAGTTGCCTTTTCCATGTCGAACCGGCAGCAGGAACGGTTTACTGACTCAAGAAGCTTATGGAAGTCATGCGGGAACGGGCTATGGTGTGGCAAATATCGCTGTCGTACAGTTTGGTTAACAGCCAACCTGAAACTATGTTTTAAATCACTTTTACTTTGTACACCTACTATAGTAGATCAGAGACAAGAGGCGATATTTCTTGATTCCTTTTAGTTCATGTTCTTCCATTCTAGTGTAGTTATGCTACGGACTATTGTGCATTAACACGCTTAAAGCATGACCGGTGATCGACCGTGTACTGTCTGTTGGACACCTTTCAACCCATGTTAAACATGTTTCTAATATACCTAAGGTACAATGGTAGCGTTTACTTGCAGGGTACTGTAAATACGGATAGCTATTAAATGATACGTTACATTGGAATATAACTTAACTAATATTCTTTAGGTTACCGCAAGGCGGTACGCAAGCTTTGTACATATAAATTCTGATTGTAATTAAAAACAGTTGAGTCTATATTCGCAAAGAGTTTCTAAAAATGCGTTTGCTTCTAGTTGTAGAATGCCTAAACATTTGTATACCTATATCGGCTTTGTTAAGAAACACAAACGCTAATTTAAAAATTACTGTGTGCCTTAAATTTAAATTCATAATTTCTCATATATTGCAGAACACATTGTTTGACTCCATTTACTTATTTCTACAAAAACAATCGGCCTGATTCTCGCAGCCATTTGTCAATCGCACGACCAACGTCAATATCAACCTTCAGTTTCATGTTAGGCACGTGAAGAATAAAGCTAAAAGGACAAATCCGTTGTGAACGACGGGAAATTATAATGCAATGTACTTTTTCCCTCACATCTCTTTCTCGTCTCGTTTTTATCGTCTGCCTAGGTGCAGTCTTCCGACAATGGAACATCCGAAAGAGCTCCGAAAACAGCGCTCGAGGCACGTCATGGCTTGATGCGAGTGATCAAGTCACTTAGGACCCCTTTTTTCTCAAGCGCTTCCCAGATCCATGATCCGTTCTCATCCGGCCATCAGCCGAACTAGGGTTACACCAATGTGCCTATCCTAATAAACGAAAACGCATTAGCTTCCTTTTCTATTCGTTGGATGTTTCTGTCTTTAATCGTCGCTGCTCTCTGAATCGCGTCGCCACGCAACGATGTTCCTTTATTGATTCTGTAGACTTTTCGGTTTCTTATCTGCCCCATCGATGCGTTAGAATCGCTGAGCCTAGTTTCTTTTCCGCTAACCGGATGATACAGATCGTCAACTAATATAAGGATGAATCTCATTTGGTAACTTCAGTTCTCACCGGAAACGACAACGACGTTAAGGAAACGGCTTGCAGGGCTGGCGAAGTCTACGGAACGCACCTGCCTGCAAGCGTTGCTAGCAAAGTCGATGAATCGACCAGTCACCTAGTGCTTGCGCTTCGTTACTGACGTATCTAACGTTATAAACACAAACGCCAGCTTCAACATTGTAGTCAAACTTAAAGGATTCAGTTGCGCGCACAGTGGTGCGTCCGTTGCGATTGTCGCGCCATCGCTTCCTTACATGAGACGCATAGGTCGTTCTGACACGTTCCATACTGAACCCTACGGGATTTTCCTCGTAGTTATCGCAGAGAATGTGCGAAGCTCTCGCTGCTGAATAATTAGTATTAATTCGATCGTTAGTCCATCGCATGTTGGTTGGAGCCAATGGGATGTGAGGCTGTGAAAAGCCGAGGATCGAGGGACCGTTAGCAAAAGGTACAACCCCTGCCAATAATACTGCCACGTGCTGACTATTGTGGAATACGAATAGGAAGCTCTCCTTGGCTAGTGACGACAAAATAGAAAAGCAGGAGACATCCCATTAGCCGTCTGGCAAGTCTCTGCGGCCGGGTCTCTAAGCCCTTTGTTCCTCTTTGCTTCAACGCCGTCCGAGTTCGGCTCGACCGAGAAGCGAAAATGGAGGTCCGAAGTCGAGTGCGCGATTGTCGACTTTGTCCTGTTCCTCTCATTTCACCGCTCCCGCCTTTAATACAGCGTCGACGTTAACTGCCGGATCGTTTGTCAGCAGGCAATTCATCGTCGTTTATTTTACTGATCTGCAAATTATCCTATGGGCGCACGTGCATGTCTCTGTGAATGTGCATGTCGAACTGTGGGATAGGGCAGGCCTGAGGCTGTGAGACCTTTCGTATATCGCATATATGTGCGAACGGGGCTATAAGTTAGTGTCATCGTTTGTGCGCGTCAGACAGAGAAAGCAGAAGCTCAAGATCTAATCATGCCGATATATATTCAATGTTAGGATGTGACAGGTACATGATAACGTATAGATACTTCAAATATAATAAACACTTTCACTTATGTTTGCTTCTGATTTTTTTGAAAGTCCATGCCATATCGCAGGACCATTGAACCACTAATGGAGGATTTTTAGGCTTATTGCCTCGGTATACCATATTGCAGTTTGCCTATGATCACGCTTTAAGGTATGACCTCTGATCGCGCAAAAAAAGGCAAAGAACCACCAGCTATTGGATGAGTTTTTTATCGCATTATGTCCGTAAACATCTTTCATATCTAAAATGGGGAATATTTTCCAATGCAATATTTGACAGTTAATAATAAATAGCAGGGCACGCCGTTATCTCTCATTTAATTACGGATTTAGGAAAATACAAATGAAAATACTAAATGAGAAAAAATAACATTTGCAACACTACCTATTTACGCTATTACCAGAAATTTAATTACACTTAACCTACGACGAATTTGAGCGAAATGATTCGTATCAGCCGCACACGTCGATATCTTATGAATGAACAATGAAGCATATACATTTTGGTCGTTATCTAGATATTTCTTAGGTCTTCTCTGGAGAGAGACTAAGGGCAAGCTTATCGTGCTTGCCCAATAGGGATAGTAGTGATACCAATGCAGTTGCCGGTGCATTGGTATCACCACAATCCCTATGATTCTTCTCTACATTGCTATCGTTTGTGAGTAACGCGTATCCTAGCATTACATTACGGACACGGGTCGCTCCGGCGATGGCCGGCTGACGATGGGCGTCAAAGTCAGCTATGGGAAGCACACTAAGTCTTGCGCGGCCATTTCCGTGCATCAAGAAGTCACCTGCTCCACATCACTATCCGTTAATATTATGCACGGGCCGTATGAAACATTAACTTACGCTGTATTTGATCACAGGCGGAGGGAACTTTTTGGTGAAAAGTTCAGAAGCAACAATGGCAGTACGTCTTTGTATCTGTGCAACTATTGTACTGTTTATTTACTTCAGTCGAGCTTCGTGTGTCCGCCTCGTGGAGTAAATGTCGTGCGACCCTGCCCGAGTTAACAACAATGCTATATATATAAACTGGATGTTCAAGCTGCAGGAGACAACAGACTTACGAGCAGTTGCTACTATTTGACATCGGAAATATAATTAGGTAACGTGTTGGAACTAGTTCATAATGAATTTATTCTGCTATTTAAACAAGCATATTTGTTTTGAAGTGCGGAGGGTACAAAAGAAAAGGTAAGTAATAGTGCAAGCAGGAAGCTTGATAAACGTACTCGTTCAGTTAATATTTCCCTGATTTATTTGTTGATTTGGAAACCTGCTTCATATGATGGTATATAAAACAATTTTCAAATACATACCGATGCTGCATTGCAGCAGGTTCTCTGTACTTAATATTTATTACATTTTTGTTGTGAAGAGTACAGACACTCGGTAATCGATCGGCTAGTGGTTTAGGCCTAACGCAAATCGAGGCGGGATCCTTTCTTCCTCTGCGTCACCATTCACACACGAAGACTTCGATGGCCTCTGCTACTAAAATTTTTTGTAAAGCATCAACAGAGCAGCCATAAATTGAGTGAAATGTCATTCAGTTTAGCAGAGTCTGAACTCTATTTTTGGGAGTCTAGATCTGCGGATCAGCTTTTCATACTTATTTCTATTACTTCAAATACTGGTTTTAGGAGACAAATACTAAACGGAGCCCATATGTTCAAGAGCAGTACCAACAAGAACTGGACTATTGGTCACCATTTACTGCTAAATCAAGCTCGCTCTCTGTTTAATTCGGTCCATACTTCCTTCCCAACCTATCGGCCCGCGTAGAAATATCCACACTTTTACAATGTATGTACATAGTATAAGATATTTAGTTTCTTCGCGCCATTGTCTAGATTTTGCGCGTTCATACAGCGTCAAGCACTTTACGTGTGTGTGTGCGTGCGTGCGTGCGTGCGTGTCGCCTATTTCTTAGCTGGCGACTCATTCGTTCACTGGCTTTTTGGGGTTCGGAAAATCCGCAAACTTCCTCCCGTTGCTTCGTAGCTGGCTGGTCCAATTTTCGTGGGAAGCGTTCGTTGTTAGCTGTAGAATAGACCGGAAGACGTGAAATAAATCGCTGCCACCATTTCTGATCGCACAGTGGCGACGGCGGGCAGCTGTTGCGCAGCACACGATTTGCCTCTGTTCTTGTGCCACTACCAGCAGCGGCAGGCCAGCTTTACGTCCTTACCGCTTAATACCGCTTGCTCCTATTGGGCCTTTCTCCTTGTGTTAGTCTGCCACCACTACCAGCTCCTTCTACTCTTCATCCTCCTTTTCATTGTTCCCCTCTCTCGTAAGTGCTATCGGCGGCAGATCGGCATTGAGCCTCCAAACCCGACTGACGCTGCTCCTGCCGCCTGCCGGCCGGACCGGACTATTTACGAAACCCCTTGCCGGGTTTTCAGCTCTTTGTCTTACTTTCTTCTATTCCTGCCTCTATTACACACAGATACACACACTTTAATTTTGATAGACGATCGTATGAGCCAGGAAGAAGGATAGAGGGGGAAGTCGAAGTAGGGGTGAGTGAGTGCGCAGGCGAAGAACGAACGACGGAGAGATAGATGTGGAGAAGGCGGCGAAAAGCATCTGAGAGCTTAAAAAAAAAAACTCTATTCTTAACTAAGCAAAAAGTCATTTTCATAATTTACCTGCTAAATTAATCTATCGTTCCACTGCTATGATTTGTCTTTATCGCGTCGTCGGTATCGAATTCGATGGCCAATTTTCATGACCCGCTGTCCAGTGAACTACGACGCTGCAAATATAGTAACGTTCATGATGGCATTTGCAACCGGTTCAGAAGACATTAGAATGTATGTTTGTATGTGTAAGGTATGTTGGCTAGGAAACGAAGATTTTTTGGGGAAAGGGGGGATGCCAAGGAAAACGAGTGAAATAAAACAAAGGGAAGATAGACAAATACGTCTGCTCATACATGATAAGAAAAAAAATAATGTGAAAATATCTATGCGTGTTGGTTAGATTGTCATGTTGGATAAACAAAATATGGGCATGACGTGACATGTGTCCAATTCGATGTTACACAGTGGCTCACGTTCTTTGAATAACTGTGTTGGTCTTCCATTTTTAATCCCTGAACAAGTAGAAAATACTGCAGTTATAACCCTACACGCATGTGTGATTAAATGGCGAAAGTAGACGGGTAGGTATTGTAGGAACTACCAGACGGGCATATAACTAAGAGCTTAACGCAATTCTGAGTGAGGAAGACATCGTTTCTGTAAGCAGGTAGCACGCTACCAACCAAGTTTAATTTGAATACATATTATTTTTTGTCACGAAGTGATTCAGTTCACGCAAAGCTTGCGATATATTTGCATTGTATTTGCTAGTCAACTATAACAAAAAAATGCTGGCGCAGACTCGGCTTTTCTATGAAAGCTTCAAACCTTCATTTACGTTTCCCTGTACAATGATTCCACCGTGGTTTTCGCAATTATACAGTGTCTTAAATGATAGTAAAGCTCTACACGAAACGTTTTCGAACGAGCGGTGTGACCCCCTAAAAGCTAAGAAGCCATACAGAAACTGGAGATTGACAACGGACAATTTATATGCTGTGATAGAGTGAAATGGTAGTTGGCGTAGGCGCTTTAAGCTGTTCCAGGTCACGCCATCTGAAGAACGCAAGCTTGCTAAGAAATGATGCCGATCATTTTATGTATTCAGTGAGAAAATCATTATTAATTTAAATCACTTTATCTGTAAAACAACAGAAGTTGATCGCTTCTAGAAAAGAGTTGAGCAACTTTGGATAAAGTTCAAATGAGTATTTCTTCGACAGACTGAAAGATACCGACGAAAATATGAAAACGTACCGGATGATTGAAGCTTTTAAACAGCAGTGTAGAGAGTTGTATCACGTCCTAGCAAAAAAAAAAACAAATCTGCTAATGCGCATGTGGCGCTAAAGCTATCTGAAGATGACGGATCATTATCACAAGGTGTCGTTGATAACAATTGACTTTGTTGTTCGATCTATTGCAGAAGGAACAGTATTTAATGATCTAGCACTCTGTATAATGTTTGATGAAGTATCGCGTACTAAAAATCTAGTGAGTTTTCTTATAAGGGGCTTTTTGAGTCCTCGCAATAGTGTAGGAACGCAGTACCCAATGTAAAATTCATAACACGTAGACCGCGCTCTAGAAGATTTTTTTCTATCCTTACATAGACCTACATTAATCGAGCACAGTTTTTAAACATACATACTTGGCTATAGTTCCTTAGAAAAAAAATGTCAATATTTATTTCTCTTCGCAGGTGTACATTACGTTTTTTGCCGCACACTTCCAGCCGATGAACTCGACATCCAGCCAGAACTTCGCACAACGCTGTTACAACTGCAAGTAGCTCAATGTCAGGGCCAATAGTACCCACCGCTATAATCTTGTCCAACCCGACGTCTCTCTTGCGTTGCAAGCTAAGAGGCAAAACGAATGAGCAGATGCAGTAGGAGGGCTGAGTGCAGCCAATACCGACCCAGAATAGTCTCGCCTCATAGGACTAGCCTCCAGATATTCGTCCTGCCAAACTACTTTCTGCCAGTTCTAGTCAGCTAATCCTTTGAGCAAGTAAGCGTGCGTGTGAATCTGTTTCTATATCCTTTAGCGCCTAGCGAAGAAAGCCCAGCTGTACTACCTGCTTGTGTACGGTTTACAGTTCAGGGGCAAAAAAGCATTCACGCCCTCGTTTTCCTCGTGGTCGATCGGTGGATCTGTTGAGCAAAGCTCTGATTCATTTTAGAACCAACTCCCTAAGAATCGCTCAGTGAAACCCGCCAACATCGACAGTGGGTGGGACAGGCCAAAAGAGGACGGTTCGCGTTCTTGAAATAAGGCAAGCCCGTGACGGACTATGCAGTTTGGCTGACCAAATATTTAGGCAGTCAGATCCAAGTTCTATTGTTACTGCTGTTATATTACATGAAATTCCTTGACACAGTCTCATTTCTTTTTCTACTCCTAGGTTTGGTTTCTGGTCCTTTTCGTCGCTTCTGCCTAGATCTTCTTCAGTACGCTTGGCCCTTATATGTCAACAGCGTTTTAGCCTTTCATTGTCTAACACCGCTGTACAGATACTGCAGCAGCCTTTACGCTACCAAGTATCGCAGCACTTCGGTACGGTACTACATCGTAAACTTCTAGGAGTTCCCGCCTGGTGAAGACTCGAAACGTTCAAAGCGCCGCTGGTCATTGCTGACCGGCGCTGACCGTGACTGACAAAAGAACGGCTTTTCGCAGAGCAGCGCCATTGCACTTGTGTGCCAGTTTGTTACTTCTGCGTCGTTGCGTCACTCTATAATACGAGAGAATATTCTAAATATGTATAGTGCCAGTCTCCGCGTCTTTCCAAAAACTATATGCTTATCGAATGAGGGTGTTTATAGGCGATAACTGTATTGTTTTCTGTGCGTTGCTGATACTGCCGTTATTATTGCACGTCACTGGCGTTTCCGGACTGTGTCGGTACTATTACGGTCGAAATTACCGCAGTGCTGATTTTAGTGCACTACCGCACCAAAAATGAGACACAAGTCTGTTTGAATTTTTTTTATACACCGTTCACTACGTTCTGCGTTTTTCTTCTAATGCAAATTGGAATGACGTTTACGAAGCTAAACCTCGGCATGTTGTGATGAAAGCGATATTTTCAATTGTCGTTTGCGCTCAGGAAGCAGTGACGCTGGTAATGGCAATAGAGTAAGGGACTATTTTCGATCGCTGGACGTTGAGGACAAAGATGGCTCGACGAAGTAGTAGTAGTAGTAGTAATAACTACAGCTGTAGGCGAAAAGAAAAGAAATACAGGCATCGTATACCGCTCTTTTGCGTGCTGTTGCGCTCTTTCATTGCCGACAGGTTGCGGTTGCGTTCCCGGTCCCGGTCCCGGTCCTTCTTTATTCAGTCTACGATTAGAAAAGGAAAAATCGTTCATTAGCAGAAAGATCTACCAAACCACCTAACCGTCTGCGTTCCTGCTGCTGTTGTATGTCGACCGGCTGATAGTGGCGGTCAAAGTGAATTAGAAGATTATCGTTGCTGGGGTAAAGAATGGGGCAAAATGGCAGGACAGTCGTGGTGGCGCTGCAGTTTCAGCTACGGCTACATTGGGCGATAGAAGAGACAAGTACAAGTTAGAAGTTGGATAGTGGCAAAGTTTACAAGCAGAACCCTGTACCGCGTTTGGCCGTTCGCCTCACTGGTTGACCGGCCTGGGCAGCGGCCCGCTAAATAGCTCTTTTCCCCTGGGTTAGTTGACTTGCGTAATTTGGTCTGCCATGATTTAAACGCTCAACGTCGACTGGGAAAAAGACAACGCCACGAGCGCGTTAGGCTTATTTTGTGGTACCGGCTGCGTCGGTCTCGCTGTAAAGGGGATATGAGGAAAGACGGGACGAAAATGGGGTGTAGCGACTTTAGCGAGAGGGGTATGGGGTATCCGTGAGTGAAAACAGCGGCGTAGAAACGGAAAATAAATATTTTGCCCTGTCCACTGCTACTACTTCCGCTTCTACTGCTGCGGAGATAAGAAACTCGGACTCGTTTAAAAGAAGCAAACCAGCACTGCGAAGCATCTGCCGCTGTGGTCGGTACGCAAACAGCCAGTAGGAAGTCAGATTATTAAGACAATGGTAGCCGGCAGCCGAACAAGCAAAAGTGAAGAAGTCCTTACCTGACTTAGCCATAACATCATCTGTCGTTTTCATCCTCTCTTTCCCACCCACAATCCCACCGAAATTAATAAAAAAACAGCCAGATATTTGCTGTTGACGCAGCCTACTGCTTTCTTCGTTATCACCACATGTAAATGATAGAACAAGTTTCAGACGAAAAGTTGGCGCCAAAAGGCCAGGACAAAAAATGGAGCCGTAGCAGCTGCTGGAGTTTCGGCAAAAGCAGTCAGTTACATAGATAATTCGTGTAAGATAAAACAAACAGGCTAGAGAGAAAGCATATAGCCACACAGAGAGACGGAAAAGATGACGAGTGAGACAGGCCGAGCGAAGAAATGAGATTTCTAGTTAAAATATTCATATGAAATGTTACATTAAGATCATTTTTCGATCTTCTTTAATTTACTATGCTAGGACTGTCTAGGAGTTGTCCAGTTGGCGGTGCGATAGCTTCCTTTGTTTTATAATAATTTCTATTTTTGATGTTAGTAAACCACCGCAAATTAATTATGGATCATTTAGCCATAGTAGATATAAAACGACTGTTACATTACCAAGCGAATATAGTATTAAGGACAATCATAGTACCTTTTATGACACGGGCATGTCGAAGACCAAATATTTATAGATCACATAAATGCTACCACTCCCCGCTGGCATTCGAATAAATGATTTCAATATAGTCGTATTGCAAGGACGTGGTGCAAAGGAGCCTAACTCTGGTAAAAAGGTTCATCTAATCGAACTAACTAGAGCAAACAAACTGTAGAAGAACTGTATTCAGTTTTTTTTTTTTTTTTTTTTTAAATTGGCCCACATAAAGAGAAGTTTCTAAATTCTTTTGATTATAACCAGATTATCCAGAATGTGTTTGAGTGCGTTTGAAATACTCTATATTACGGTAAAAAAATCGTCACCTTATTACTCCAACATCTTATTTCTATGACACATGAGGCAACTTCTTTGTTCGCCATGTGGTTGCCTAATACACCAAACAGCTTAGTATACATAGATCGTCCTAGCTTTATCTGTATCTCACTGGTTATTATTATTGTGAAGCGTCTGAAGTAGTGACAGTTGTGGCAGTCACTTCAATAGTGAGGGTACGCGGAGAGAGTTCGGTTCTCCGTTCAAGATACCTTCCAGACAGTCGAGTAGTATAGTGACTACGACCATGGCAATCCGTTCATCGCGCTCTATTATTCGTTCTCTGAAGTCGCTGCTTTCCATTTTGTCGTCTGTGCTACCCACATAAAGGGACTAGACCTTGTTCTCTGCGTTAGCCGCCGGTGCCGCTCCTACCGACTCTAAAGTCAAGCCAGTCCACTATCAATCGAAACATTCTCTGCGTGCGATTCAGTTGGGCGCTATGTTTTCTTCTAATAATGGAGGTAGCACTGCTGCTGCAACTTTTTCTACTCCGTTCCGTTCAATGAGGCGGGTAGAACGATATTCAGGGGGGAGTGGAGGTCAGATGAAGTTTCGCAGCCACCAGTTCGACCAAAACAGCTCTCCTCCTAGCCAAGACAGTCTGTGGATTCCTTTCCCCTATACTATGCAGTCGGAGGCTTTTCGCTGATCGCTGCCTGCTGCTCGTCAATCGACCTAACAGCAACGGCAGCAGGTCTTGCTTCGCTTGTTGGGCAGCTTCGGGATGAGCAGACGTGTGCACCCTCGCAAGGAGTTCGTTTTGCCCGCTTGCTTGCGTTCACTCAAATGGGGACTATCCGGGGTCAAGGGTCCCCGCTTGTTCGTCCTGGGTCCGCTCACCCTCTAACTCATTCCTGTTTCACACGGGTCGCATGCCATCGGTCTTCTCCATTCCTGTACTTTGGTTCGGCGGCTTCAGCACCCTCCTTCCCAACGCGACCTACTTCTTGCTTGGGCTTACTTCTGCTGCTCAGCCTTTCCCAATTGCTGTTTTCAACACCTCCATCTCAAACTCGAACGAGGACTCCCGTGGCAGGGGCTACGCAGGTTAAAGGGCTCTGAGATGGAGAGAGGATATTCCTTTCCTTCGAGCGCAGATCTTCTACGACGACTACATCGAATACCAGAGTTCTTTCCCAGAGGCGGCGGACAGTTTCGCGTCTTTTTTTGGCGGTACGACGTCGTTGAGGGTGTACGTTGCCTTCCGTTTTGCAAAGCTTGAGTCATCACGTGCATTAGAGGCTGTCTGTAGGTGGATCGTTGTGGATGTGTGTATGTGGATGAGCCCGCATTTCGCTCAATAGCTTCTCTTTGCGACGATGAGAACGAAAGAACGACCTCGACCAAGAACGCCTTCGTCCTTGTCGTATAACTGGATTTAGCTGCATCCATTATATCGTTCCTTATCCTTGGGCAGCGATGTATCTGTTCGATGGTTGAGCTACAAGGATAAACGCCACATAAGTGTGTTTGTCTGCCGCGGTCAGCGATAGTATGATTGCTAATTAAAAAAAAAAAAGTCCTATGTCACTTTTCAGCGTGATGAATACTGAGCTTGTCACAAATGAGATTCGAACGTGCTCATCAGCTCTAGCATTTTCATTTTTCAAATTTAACGCTACCTTTTTTGTCGTGTGTCGTTTAATCAAACCCATTAATACGATTTTTGGGTAATTTTTGCATATACTATAGTTTAGTAGTCGATATTCAGCAGCAGGTTGGTTTTACCCGTTTAGCAGGCAGCCTCGCATTATTGCAATCACACCCTCCTGAGCCCTGAATATATTGATCACCATCAACGCTACTCTATTAAGTGCGTTTTTAGCAGTTCATACATACTGGGCTGATTTATAACGAAGGAAGGAAAGAGCGAGTAATGGGGAAGTCAGGACACACCGCGTGCGCAGCCAAGCAGAATCTGGCCTTAGCAACACCGCTACAGCCATTCCTACATTGGCAGCAAAAGCGGCGGCAATACGCGTACAATGGGTCAGATGCTGCGCAGTATGAGTAAGTCAAGCAGCCAAAAATCAGTGATACGGGGTAAAGCTAAGCAGAGAGACAACAGAGGACGGCAGTGTAAAAAAGACGTACTAAAGGGAAAATGGCCAAGAACTATGGGGTAAAGAAGGGTGAAAGGGCGGGGTAATAGGGGCAATAATCGAAGATGAACTTTGAACAATAGTGGCTGAAAGCTGCTCCTTCGTCTTCGCTGCTCATGCGATGAGTGAATGCTGTTTGCAACCGAACGTTTGACGTTCGAATACGGGAGGGAAGTTTGTGGCCAGCAGGCCACTGCCCGAGAGGAGGCAGGACCGAAGGTTCACAGTTGCTCCCCGGTTGACAATTGCTGAGTCTGGTGGCAACCCCAATGATCACAGGCAACGGAGTCGCTTTGACGGCTGTAGCCGCTCCCGTTTCCTTCTCGCGCAGGAAGAACAAAAATGCCGAATGGGGAAGAGGCCGCGATTGAAGAAAAGAGACATCGTAGAAACGAAAGAAGCAGCAGCAGCCGTTTCGCTACTGGTGGCAGGCCGATTCGTCGAAAGATTGCGAGGAGCAGACCTTCGGATCGCCTGGTGTCACTGCAAGACCTCGCCGATGACGGTAGACGGAACAGACGAGGAATGAGGGCTAGCGAAAATGATGAATGGAATGTATTCTAGTCCGTTGGCCCACGGCTACTTTAATGGCAAAGAAGAGCCGGGCTAGAGTTTACTCCTACTGACATCGCATGCAGCCAGGAAGGTAGACAACTCCCGAATTCTTCGAACGCCTTACTTTCATTTCTGCCTTCGTTTTCCCTTTACCCTCCGTGGTAACATCCATTGACTGCCAACTGTTACCTGCCGCCATTGGCCGCATATCTGGCTTGTCTGCTGCTTTGTGCATCCACTAATATTCCCGACACTGTAAACCTTCAATGATCTCTTTTATTAGAGCCGATCTATATATAGACAGATAATGGTACTGTCCGCTTTTGTTCGTTCGTTTTTATAAAACTGTCATATCTAGGGTAGCTATAAAGTGAATGAAAGGGTTGAGTGTGCATCGTGTGACCTTGACATAACGACTATTTGAGCTCTTGCTTCCACGACCATCATTTTTTGTAACTATTATATACTCTTCGGGTTTATTTATGGGTCAGGTACGAAGCCTGACAGACTTGAAGTACAGAATTCTACCTGTGAGTACCAGCTGGAAGTAAGAGGGTACCTGATGCTTCAGGTAGTCTGGCAAGATGACGTTGTCCAGCGTCTTAAACTCTGCTGTGGCTCCACAGTACATGTTGCGTGAAAAACGAACACTTTCTGGAAATTAACAAATAAGTTCTGAGGATTTTTCCGACTTTAAGACATACGTTATTTCATGCTGAAAGCCAGCTGTTTGAAGTTCCCCTTTAAGGCAGTACCGGGCGTAAAACTCAAGACATTGAGGTTCCATACTTCAAATGTGGTAGAATCCACCATCTAATCGATAGTATGTCATCCCATATGCACTGTACTAGACCCATACAGTCAGAGCCTATTCCCTTGTACGTTTATCAGTTCCGCCCACTCTAACGGCCTGGCCAACAGAAGATGGTAGATGCGTATCTTCAATGTGTTCTGGATGTTAGTATCCCATACATCTACAGTAGAACAGTGTATGAGAACTGTAACACCTCCCAGCGCAGTGTCCTATTTTGTACCGCATGCCCGTCGTGCGCCTTCAGGAATGTGTCTGGCTATCCGCTAGAGTTTGACGGCAGTTCTTCCACCGCGTTTTTTTCTGTAAGAAGCCTCGTAGCAACAGTAGTAACAGCTATCATGGCGGTTGTTGTACGAGTCACAATAGTTGTGACAGCAGAAACACTAGTATCAGCATGGGTTGTTCCCGAAAACGGACTGCCATACGGGTACTACCGGTATCCGTTGAATTAGCTTGCTTTCCCTGTGTAATATGTATCTAGACCATAAGACGATGGGATGACTGGTCTTGCGCTACTTTCACTCCAGATACGTTATCCTGCTTATAATGATGGACACTAATGGTATCGGCAGTCCAGTCATTCCGGGCGGCCGGGCCGCGGCACAAGACTTGCTGGGTTCTCCGGGCTCCTCGGACATCCTCGTTTGTGCCAGGGGCAGTTTTGCCTATAGGTCCATATGTGTGAGAATGTGAAAATTGTCAACGAGCGGCACAGTGTTGTTGGAACGACGTCGAGAAACCAGCGATTATAGCGTCTATAGTTACTGTAAACTGCTTTTCCTTTTTGGGATAAAAGAAGAAGAAGAAGAAAAAAAGCAGAATACGACGACAAAAACGACGTCGTCGACAGCCAATGCAAAAAAAAGAAAAACGCAGCGGCGACCAAGCCCGACCCACATCTATCGTTTGGGTCCGCTTCGCCTTTCCTCTATTCGCCGCCACCGCTTTAGTTGTCCCGGTGTTCGCGCCGCTGGCAATAACGGCTGAGTACAGTAGCTACAACGGCACCAACGTCGGCCCTAATAAGAGCAAACGGTTACTACACAAAACGTTTAAAATAGGTCTTGAATAGACGGCCGAGCTGGCCATGGCGACTGCTCGCCTCGTTCCTGCGCTAGCTAGGGAAAGAATAGGCGAAAAGACCGGCAACAGCAAGCGGTGCAGGCAGCGTCTGCAGCACTAGCTACAGGAGCAACGGCGAGGGTAGCATCAATAGCAGACCGAAGCAATGGCTGTTCACTGTTGTGTATTTTTTAGCGGAAGCAGAGCCACAAAAAGTAAAATACCGAAATGGGTGCATGGGCCACGAGCCGGTACGAGCTGGTTGCCGTCGCCACCAGTTCGGTTAGTTTGGATTGGTCTTGGTCGTCATCTCCTCTATCCCACCGCTTTCGGTCTCTAACCTTAGCATGTTTCTACTTCTAATGCTGCTGCTGCTGCTGCTTCTCGTCAATGCCTTTACTGGGACCGCTGAACTGATAGTCAGCGATGGTCTCGCAGGGGATAGTCCCGTTAGAATCGCTATTGCTACTTCTTCCTTCGCGATCGCCGCAGCCGCCGCTGGCTGACAAGTTTTATAAGTTTCGTGCTTTTTGAAAGGATTGCCGTCTTGGCTACGGTTGCGGCTGCTTCTTTTCTTGCTATCGTTGGTGTTGTCGCTACAAGGGTTGCCACTCCTTTTTCTGCTGCTATCACCAGCATCAGCACGACAAGCCCAACTAGAACCAGGACCAGCACCCGTTTAGGTCCCATACTGCCCCTAGCTTCCTCCCCTTTTACTGCGGTCCGTTCGCTTCTCCGTCGACCGGTCTGCCTGCCTCGCGACCCTTGCCCAAACAACTCAAATGCATAAAAATGAAGGCGTCGTAGGCAAAAGTACCGGCTAAGGCCAACAGAGAGGAGACTAGCTCGTTTTGTTCCCTGAGACCAAAAAAGCCAGCAGCATCAGCTCTATTTGAGGGCTGACCTAGAGACTAGTAGTAGTATACGCCGTAGTGAGAAAAAGAGGAAGCAAGCTAACACGAAAAAGAAGTGAAAAGAAGCGATGGTTCGTCATTCGTTCGAAAAGACGACAATGACGGCGGCAAGGACGAGCGGACACAATGGCCAAGAAGAAAAAAAAACGAAATTTCTCTTGGAGCTGGAGGAAATGAACGAAGTAAAATCACGAAGAAAAATAAAACTAGGAACACGGTGAAGACGAGAAAAATAGACGAATAAGCAGGCATAACACCAGTACGAGAAGGTAGAAAAGGGGCATCTATTGAAATGTTCGTCAGCGTTCATCCACGCGTCGCTCGATGGTGAATTCCCCGACAGCTTGAACTAATGTGATCCTGTCTCAACTCTAACTGCCGGTGCGCGATTCTACGAGTCAGTCATCGTAAAGCAGCCATGGCCTGTAAGGGCACATAGGTTAGCCTTTTGTGGGAAACTCTTAGGTTAGTTTGTCGTACAGTCAGTTTTCGTCTGTACAGAAGACAGCTGGAATGGAATGGGGTGGCTGTACAGCCAAAAGCCGATCACTCGTTATCTTCATTTGTTCGTAAGACTTTGTGCAGTTTCGTGGGGTCGCAACTCATCGTTTTCACTGCCATACACAAGTCCTGTTTCGTTCGGTTCAAGGCGGGGCTGATGATGGTGGCAATAGTGTTGCAATAGTTGACAATGTCATGTGCTGCTAGACGCTAAGTACTCTCATAGCCTCTCCCGCCTTGCTTGCGCACAATAAGCTTATTCCTCGTTTGCCCCACGGCTCAGTTCGCGCTTGCTCTGTCTCGTCATTCTTTGATTCCTTCACTGATTCTGTCCGAGGGCAGACAGACCATCTCCGTCCTGGAGACCATTAGCGCTATTAAGAACATTTGTTTTTGTCCTTACGTCGCCGTCGCTGTGTCCGTCGGTCTCAAATCGAGTGGGGCGAAACCTAAGCGAGCTCTTGGCCGGCGCCATGCTGGGTCGTGTTTCGTTTGCTGCTGTCCCCCACTAGATAACGGCGGAGACGAAGAGCACGATCTTATATTCGTTGTGTTTTTTCTCCTTAACATTAATCCTCAAGCTTCGACTCTTTGTTGAACATTGGCACTCCAGACAGAGAAACAGCTAAGACGAGCTACCCGAGAATAGGAAGCAAGATAGATATATTTATATACATATATTCAGTAATGTGCGCGGGAAAGTGATCGGTAAACACTTTTCGACTTCCTTTACTCCTTTTATAAGTCGCATTTCATTGGAGAAGTTGAGGCGATCACACAAAGTGATGGCAAAACATCTAAGGAACATAGCGCCTGAGCCAATTTTTTTCTTTAAAAAGGCCGTTCAACCAATGCTTAAGACAGAGTAAGTGCGTAATTATAACGACCAGAATAGGGATAAATTATAACAATGAGCCCTGTTATTCGAGATAAGGGCGCCAAAGAGACTGAGGTTGGATTATACTAGGCGCGTCGTAATTATCGAGGATTGGAATGATTTAATTAATTTTAAATTAATTTTATTAACAATGAAATATGAAAACATTAACGCTGTCTAATCTGGTAATCTTAAGGAACACATGACTCTTGATTAATTGTGCGCTGCAACACGATACTATCGGTACCGATGCACAACGGGAGACCTCGTGCGAGATCAGCGACCTTACTTGCGTCCTTGAGACTAGGAAGAACACTGCGAATTAGCGGACGCCTTTCCAAGCTTCGAGAGATCTAGCAACAAGTAAACAAAAATAACATGATATTCAATCTTCATCTAAGAGTTGGTTAGGAAGCACTCATGATTTGAGCCTTGCCAGGGTCACATGAGCCTTGCCAGCATCGATTAGAAAATCACCAAATGTAGATGCTAAATAAACGTAGATGAAATAGAACGCCATCTTTTACAGTAAATTACTGCAAAGTACCGAATAGACTTTCAGCCAAAGACCGGCAATATAATATATAACACCAGTATAAATACCAATTTCATCAAGCCGTCGACTACAACGCAGTTTTGTTACACAGCTTATGCACTCAGCATTGAACAATAGGACCCGAAGATTTAAAAGTACGATCTGGATAAATTATATGCCTTCGGTATAAGGAGTACAGGTCCATTAGAGCCATTGATGGCTGTAAGTATCCCGCAACGATAATTTCCAATACTTTCATGGTTCGGCTATATTTGTTGCCATTTCGTAGTCGGCTTATCGTTCAAAAGAACATCCAATTATTTAAATTTTAACACTCGGTAAGTTTTGAACGTTCTGTATCTTCTTAATACGTTGAAGCGAAAGCGACCTTTTATTCCGGTTCGAGACCAATCATTCTCTTCGCATGCTCGTATACGTCTGTCGGGCTTGATGTATTGAGATCTTATCGTTTGGTTACATAGTGCTTTACCACTGTCCTCGGGCACAATGGCTGGCCTGTTAAAGAATGAAAAATGAAAACTAACGATGAGAACAGGGAACGCTCTTTTAACTTGGGATTAGACGCCGATTTAGGTTTTATGACTCTTTTTAGAGCTCTTCCATTAAGGTAGAAATGAATTTCTCCCCTCGACGGTAACTTCGTTGTGAGACGTTAGCGCGAAAACTGAAAGATAACATTTTTTTCGTTCGCGCCCGAAAACACGCACTCGCACAAGTACACGTTACAAGTTGTTTTGTCATCAATATTAACATGTGCAGTCAAGGAACTAAAACATACATGCTCCATAAATAGCACACACAAGGTGGAAATAACTGAAATATATGACCGCAAGCACATCTTTTCCTCACTTTTTCTCATCAGTCTTACTGTTCAGTTGTCTGGTACACAGAGACCCAGACACTTAAAAGACAAAGCCACAGAAAAGGACGGGACGAAAAGGACACCAGGAGGCAAGAGACAAGCAGGAACCGCAACAAAGACATAACTAACAGACAGAGCCTAAAACAGGACAAGCAGAGAAGAGTGGAGAAAAAAAGAGCTAGCTGTGCTGCTGTACCGCGGCGCAAGAAAGGCATCAGCTGAAGAAGGACTAAAGGCCTGAAGGGCAGGCCGTGTGCGGACTATAGAATGGAAAAAGATTCGACCTTGATAACTATAGGCATAGTAGCCATAGCGGCCTTCTAGCTTCAGCCGTTTGCTTCCTATCACTTGCGCTCTGCATAGCCTACAATTAATCACTTCAGCATAGAAGAGGGCCACTTCGTATGGTTCGTGTGACCGTCGATCCGATGTTTTCTCTTTGCTACGGTGAGAAGCAGAATTACCCGCAGCAGCAGCGACAAATAACGTCACGGCCAACGTCAAAAAGTAACAAGAGAACAGCGAAAGCAAACAGCCTCTATGTATATCATGAGAACCAAGCCGCTGTGACACGAGACCGAAGAATGCACAATAATTAATTTAAGCAGCGTCAGATTCAACACAGTGAATTACACACTGACAGACACACATAATTATCTGCTACAAAAAGGTAAAATAAAATTAGTTATTTAATACTGTCTGCTTTCTATCAATCTGGTCTACCGTGTGGTCAACTTGTGTGAAACAGGAGCTACTCCACGTTGCTCTTTGGTTCTGACCTTCCTCTGCGTAGTTTCATCAACAATGAAAGTGCCCTATTATATATTCTGGAGCACGTCCATATCATACGCTGCTTTCGGCTTGATCTTCCCAATCCATAGCGAGGAACCTGCGGAATAAAAGATATCTGTACACCTCCTACCTCACTACGGCGTCATATCGATGTTCGCGCGAGTGTTAGTCCTCGCTCGTCACAAAAACAGATACATTTGACTCTATAAGCATTACGCAGGAATGACCTTGCCCTGCGTTGTACTACCAAGGCAAAAATTACAATGTATGCCTAGCCTCTCTACCAATGACGAAACTACGTTGGCCGCCACCCACGGGAACTAAATGGAGAAAAGGTATGTTGTCTTGTGCGTGAGGTCCGTCCATCCGATCCATGCACGGGAACACATTGGAGTACACACACATTTACACGTATAACAGAGAACTGGGCCGTGCAAGTCGAGAACAAACGGTAGAAAAATACAACGAGGGTCTGCGGCGCCACTGTTAATGTAGTGCGAGAGCAAGGGGGCGACACGTAGCCGGTAGGACTAGAAAACGGACTGGTGAACAACAGAGCGTTTCTAAGGAAGACCGCCTTGACGGCCGGCAGCGATAGAGTCGCGAGTTATCGCCGCTGTAACGGATGGTGGATGCCGAAACGGGAATTTGGCAGGGTAAAAAACGCTTGTCGACTAGGGATGCTCACCTCATGGCTTTACTTTATTCACGTAGCGTGCTAGCTGGCCAAGCGAACGATCGTTCGCTCGCTCGTTTGCTTACTTGCTAGCTCAATTTTCCCTCCCAGGTCCGTGCGGCTTCGGTCTTTTGCTGCAGCACCACACATACACACACACCCTTTCTCTATCTTCCTTCCCCCTCGTCCTCATACCTCTCGCCGCTGCCGATTTGCCCACTGCCTGCCGAGTGTGGTATGACAAATGGTCGGCCCACCCGGTCGCTCTGGGCACGAAGTGAGGCTTTAGCTGCTATTCTGCGGCTCGAGCAAGTCGTTTCCGTTTAGTTAGCGCACGCCCCTATATATGGCCATGCGGCGACGGCTGCGCCACAGCGCTGCCGACGGTCCTGTGTAGTGGTACTGCTGCTTCTGCTGCTACTTGAGACGCTATGGGACGACGCGTCACATGTGAGTGAGCTATTTGTAGGGGCCAGATGTAGGGATCGTTTAGGGTAACTTTTAGGGTGTCTCACATTAGTCCACAACTTCTTTTAGGGGTCCAGAAAACGTGCCGCTGGTTTTGTGGAGAAGGGCGGTAGGACGACGCCGTCTTTTCGGGGTTCCGTACCAGCTAACCAGTGAAAAGTTAACGCTGGAGATGAGCAGAGGCCTGTTTCATGTAAACCCTTATTACCAAAGTGGATTTACACCCAGGCCTCCGCGAACGCTAGGAAACGCACAGCAAGTACCTCATCTCCGGCTACGGCTGGACAACTGGCACCTTGCTTACGGCAAAGAGCTGCTTCTTATACTTTTCGCTCTGTTAAGTGTATGTAGTAGGTGGACATGCGTGGCGAAGCGCGTCTGCTTGTCGAGGATATGCATCTCAAGATGAAGAAGATGACACTCACCTGGCTGCATAAAAAACGCTGGTTTTTCCGGCGCCTCGCATGTGTACTGTCCTATTCTTCCGACGCTCAAACTAATACAATCTGCCTGTCTCCACAGCATAAACGGTTGCAGTATAAGGTATTATGTAGGTATACACCGTGGTGGTATATATGTCTGCCATCGAGCAAAGCGGCAAATAACGACGCTGACGGGAAAATAAAGCGCGGTCAAAAGAGTCCTGCTGAAACGCATAAAGTTGCTGTTTGCTGCCCTCGCTACCCTTCTTCGTTTAACTACGTTACAGTTGTGGTTATCGTAGACGACGTGGAGGAAAAAATGAAGTAGACGAGGATCATGGTTTACTATCACCGCCAAAAGGGTCACAGGAAATATGCTACGAACAATTTAACAGCGGGAATCTATGCCGAAGGTGAATGACATAGAACAGAGAAATAACTAAAAGTTCAAAGTATTTGTATTCATTAGTTTGCCGACAGCCTAACAACTAGAATAACTGGTCCGCATCAAACAGCGAATCGAATTGGGCCTCAATCTTACGCTCATTCGTTCGTATACACAGTACCATCTTGCCATCTCTAAACCAAAAAGACTACAAACTACGTTTGTAGTTGGCAACGATAGATAATAGGAGTTTTCCTCTAGACGCGGCGTACAGCACGCTCACTAGCGCCCATAAACCTCAAAACCACCACTGAGAAAGGTTAGAGACAACAACATTAACAAGAAAACAATAAGATTCTACCAGAAGGTCCAGCTTCGGCGCTTACAGTATGTAATATGTAAAACTGCTGGTTTGCTGTACTCGGCAACCTGACATACTGAAGTTAGTTATGGGACAATGTACTAACGACGGCATTGCACACAAAATGTGTGAAAGATACCCATACAGCATGAACAAGATTGCAAGGTCATCAGATGAGCTATCGCGGGTGGCCGACTACCTCCGTCTAGCCGTTCCCGTCACTTACTATAGTTGTGGACTTCTTTATTTTTCGTCTAAAATTTCAATGGATATATTTATATTGCTATTAGAATTTTAAAAGGGCGGTGGCGCTGCTGAAAACGCTGGGAGCGGTGCGCTCTAAAGCGGTAAAAGTGACAACAGGAAAATGGCGGGTTATAGGAGAGAAAGGGCAGGCGGAGCTGATGGAAACGATCTAGCAACGCAGAGGGAACGTGTGGAGAACGATCCGCAGCGAGTTCACCCATATTTGAATCAGGTTTGGCGGCGCGAAAGACTACGAAGCCCTTCGAACCCGCAGCACCTTCCTTGTATCGTCCTGCCATAGACTATTATTCTACAGGCACCACAAACGCAACCACCGGCACAGCTCATGTTCGACGCACCTTCTCCTTCAGCCGAGGTCCTTTTTCTTGGCCTTCGTTCTTATTTGCGGGCTCAGCGCCACCCCTATTACTGCTATGAAGCCTTCGACGTGTAAGGGGTAAAGAACGGCCGGCGACAGGCAAGACCAGTCATCAGCAAGCCGATCAAACAAATCTCAAACGATAAGGGGCGAAGCAACGAACCAATTCAACAGCAGCCTTCAATAGCAGCAAGAGATACAGCTTGGTTGTATAAGAACGCTGATTAATAATAGCCCCAAAGATGGAAAACACTCCGAAGGTGCTCAATACTAATTTGTGACAGGCAGACAGCCACGAACGCTGACTACCCTCTGATCCTGCTCTCACTGATCCTGACCCACTGACAACAAGAAGGACTGCGTCGCTCCTTATTTTAGATTCACCTGGACCCCGTTTAGCATGGGTCGTGCCATAGCTGCTCGTTTGCCTAGCTACAGTATGTCGCAGAGTGTATAACGAATATAAAAAATCATGCTTCTTTGCTAAAGTATCGTTCGGCCGACCGATGGCAAATTGCCCAGTTTAGTTGTTTTTTTCATTTCCACCAAATCGTATAAGTACTGTTAGCATTGTTACCAAATAACTAATAACACATCTGTAGACAGAATGAGCGATGACTAAGTAAGCACAATAAGCTGCACGATAAAACACTTTCAAAGAAAGAGGCATTTATATAGATATCTATATCAGCGGGTTATTTTTGACAATATATATATATATATATATCATCTTTGTAAGCCTTCAGGCCAAGATAGGTGTTTTTAATCTATTGTTCACAGTGATTTCGACGGTAACACGATCATTTCGAACTTGCCGCGCTAAGCCTTTAACACTGGGGCTTAATTTTAGAAAAACGTATACATACAGATGAGTATTTTACATACGTATGGCTTCCCTAATGACGAAAATACTTTGACAGTTCGATAGTAATCAAGCGTCGATTCTGTTGACCTAAACATCTTAGTCACGGTGTAACTGCGCACCATGTTCATGTCCGATGAAATTAACCCGACCTAAAACCGTCGATTTGACACTGATTTAAACTGCTATACAAACTGATCGATAGACTACTCTTCTTCGTTATCTCATATCAAGACTAATGAACTGTAAAATACCATAAGCATACCTACACTATTGGTTTCTATTTTTCGATACCGGCACCTATTGCTAGTATAGCCATACATAACAAAACAATGGATTCGTTGTCGTGCTTGGTAGTTCAGGCTGCCGTTCCACCGAGACACGCATTTGCATATATTCCGAGGTTATAGACAGATATTTATGCAGTAAATTACGGTACACGTAAGAAGCACACAAATGATCCTAATGCAATAATATTGCGCCATATCTTAGAGTACTTACAAAAACTTTCAAAAAAAAAAAGCAAGCAAGATAGGTCGATATCAAGATCACGAAAAATTACGTGGTCAATGGCTCGCCAGGCGATAACACAACTACCAAAAAAAAATACTCTGAAGGAAGCTCAATCGTACTGACTGTACGATTGAGCTTCCTTCAGAGTATTGAACTGACTGTAGGAGACAGCAGCAGGAGAGAAGTGTCGCTCAAAGATATCCGGCAGAACTCGTAAGCATTTAGACCGGCACAATATGAACTAGAACACAAGAAGTAAACAAAATGCTAGCGATAATGTATAATAGGTTTGCCTGAACGATACTAGAGGACCTACTTGATAGGAGTCTCCAATATCAATCGTAACTTACAAATTCATCAATAGCATCTTAGCTAGAAAGTATCAAACTCGATGCAGCGGACATTTATAATTCACCGAACTACCGCATGTCCGCTGTCCAAGATAGCGATGACGATAGAGATATAAATGAAGATACTAGATCAGAAAGGAATGGTGAGAATATGGCAATACATATGTGCTGACTGAAGTTAACAATGAAGGCGGTTAGTAACAGGACAAGTCTTATGTGTGCCCTCCTTGATCGTAACATGTGACTAAAGTGTATGATCGAGTCGAAAGAGACAAACTCTAGGTAAAGGTAAATTAATGCAGCTTGAATTCAGCATGGATCGTATTGGGTGCTTGTACGTCGCGACAAACAGTAACTTTAAATTCAAGAGCACCGGACCGTCCAGTATCGCTGATTATGTTGCCGCTGTGTAGAGATAGTAGTCTGTGAGAAGATCAGGAAAGGCTTTAACTCATTGAAACTAACTCGAATAGAAGACCTTAACAAAATTACCATCATCAAACAGCTTGGCTTTGGTCGCAAGATTTCCAAGTCCTACTGGGTGTTTCGACGCAAATGTGGCACAACTTCAACTAACATTTAGTCAGTTCGAACAGATATTAATGATCTTCTCAAGGAAAAGTTGTGTCTTGGATAATTCTTTTGAACCTTGTTAATTACGCTAGCAGAAGATAATCTCATACAAATGTTAGGGGAACACGGTGGGCTACAAACACATCTAACTACATGAACTGGACCCATCGATGCCCAGTTGCTATGGGGGTGCAGCGGGTTTGAAATACTAAGAGCCGACTGAAAGGCCATAGCGGCCTCCAACCAAAACCATACTGATCATGACGAATATGCTTGGCAGTAAATCGACATAGTGCAAAAGAACCATAGAACTTGAAAATCTATAACAAATATCAATGGACATGCGTTTAGAAGCTGCTATTGAACCGGCGTAGCTATTGCAGGGTCGTTGGACCACAAAAATCAAAAATGGCTACCGATGATCAACAACACGCAGAAACGAGACCCTAACATATAGCACTAACGTATAGCCGACGACGAGGATAACAACAAACAGGGTTGACCACTGACGCGTGGCGGGATGCCACGCGCCAGACGTTACCGTCGACACTTTGAATTGTCTGCGAGTACACTACGTATAAGCGCAGAACGATGGAATAGAGAAAGAGACAATAAAATGTATGGTGCTAGAACGCCATACTGGTTACCTGAATCGACAAACTACCAGAGTAACAGTGAAGATAGAGCGCACCGCCATTCGATACTCGAAAATGGCACTGGGGACCAGTAAGTCTGACAGCCGGAACATACCCTTAGTTAATGGCTCCATTGAATAATGCATTGCACGACCGCCACACAGAGGAGCCCTGCCGTGACGGGCTGCTGGTACGTCAGGATATTTACTATGATATTATACCGATACCGGTCTGTGAAATATATGTCTAAAGTCTGTCTAAAATGGAATACTTCTAGATGATCTTGCTTTTAGAAGGCCATGCCGTCGTTAAAAAACACTTCAAAGTTTCCTTATCGGCAACGACTACCATCTATAAACAGGTTCAGCTGTTGCATAGATTCGGGCTTAGTAAAATGTGCGATACAATTAAAAAGCAACCATTATGAAAATTCTGTGCCTGAAGGTACCAGACTCAACGTTACAACGACAAAGTCACGTTCATATTTATTCCCTGGTACTCGTAATGGTTCGTGGTTCCTCGAACATTATCCTCAGACCGGTGAAGTGACTGAATCGTTGTGGCCACTGTAGAAATACTAGCCAATTGTATTCTGCCTTAAATTGCGTTCTTTTGAGCATCTTCAAAAGAACAAAGTATCTCTAAATCTCCCTGCAGGTCCAAATCGCTAGATTCGCATTAATAACATAATCAAATGCCATTTGCACTCTCTTTTTTAGTACGATATATGAAAAGCCATGGTAGCAACAATTGTGCTGACTTAGCTCAGCAATCCTTTGATAACTTTGCCCTCCCGCAATAGCAAAATACCTATGTAAGGATGACTTCGCAGCGTCCTTTCGCCGCGCCTCTAGTCAAAACAATCTAATCATAGATGACTTCTCTTTCGGAAGACTGAACTTTTACAGGGGACATAATCTAATCCCTTGTCCTTTATGGCGCCCATTAAAGCCCCAAAGGACTGACCTTTAGATATCAGAAGACCCACTTCAAAATAATAAAACGATGAATTATTTCGTTCGAAGACCTGGCAACCCTTTTTATGCAGGAAGATGCAGATACGAACGAGAAATGCGCAAATAACTTCAGAAATAAACGCAAAATTAAAAACAAATCGCATCACAACGCGGTTACACATAGTCAGTAACGTGTACGTAAACGGGGGGTATTCCTAAGAGAGACGCTAACATTATTTATCGAGTTATCATCTTCTAAGGAATTGTTTAAATTAGCCGAATTAAACTATTACTACTTTAACATTACCAAATGTCGTCTAGACGCTGTTTCCTCACTTGGTTGAGCAGAGCATGCAGCTTGAGGCTATTGAGATTTTTCTAAACATATTTCATGTGCGGCTTTTTTCGTCGTTCCTTCTAGAAATATCGCTGTTTTCAAGACAGTCTTTTGCAGGTATGACCTTCACATCAAAGTTACGCTTGGATGCAACGTAACGCAGACACGACTGCCCATGCATATGATTGTAAAATTGTCAAACATGACATGTCAGCAAGGCGTTTCGTAATGGCTATGACTCATAACCTAATCCCTAACCTATGCATGCCAGTGCCTAACGTCGTCAGCCATGGGGCGACTACATCAAATGCGGGCAAGTGGCGCGGGGCGTCGTTCGGAAGTTCTCTAAGCTTACATAGAATTTTTCGATTGACGCCTAAAACATTTCCCAGCCGAAGTAGCATAGCCGTACAGCATAACCATGAAGGTATGCCACAGAAATACACCGTAGTACTTTTTATTGAGCGCGCCTATTCTATTCTATTACTGGGCAAGATGACAATAGAGACACGAGCATAAATTACCGCCTAATCCTACCTACTTCGCAGTTCCAGCATATGTTAGAGGTCTCATTTGCCAAACAACAATAAACACAGCCTGATTATTAGAAATCACCTCTTCTATATTCAAAATGATGTTTAGCCGCGTTCTCTTGGCACACTCCGTACGTGTTGTGCCTGGGTCGACGGTGTTGAGTATCTTGAAGTCGGCCTCTGGACGTGCTTATTGAGCGCACAGAGAACAAACCTGACAACTTATTGATGAAAATAACATCTAACGTATTATATTTTAAGTATTCTTCGAACCATATCCCATTTATACATCCTTCAAATAAATGTCAAATGCATTTTAATGAGAGTCTTGAGAAACGCGTACCACGTGTTAACAAACGAATCTACTTTTATAAATCAAACTGTACACTTCTTTGTACTGTAATGAAACTGTCCATATATATATATATATACTCTTTTCGCTCTGATATATATATATATATATATATATATATATATATATATATATATATCAGAGTTAAAGGCGCAAAGTTAAATTCAATTGCTCTGCATCGTAGTACGGCAGACGATAGTTACATGAGCAATACGAAGGAACAAAGCTTACAATTGTTCGTCCGACACTGTCAAGAAAGCGAACGCATTTAGATACGAAGAGTTTGAATCCGCCTGCACGGTCAGTCCAGCGTTTGCTTGACAATTCCTTTATCTTCCTTTCGTGGTCCGTCTTCCTCGCTGCCAAGAATGACCGTTTGAGTATGGCACAGCTACTGAGAGGAAGGAAGGGAGGCCTGACGACCCCATGGGACCGGCCACTCCCTATGAGACCGGTTGCACGTACGTTGGTGCTGGCCTTGTGTCTGAAGAAAGCAGGATTCATTCAAAGTCACGGGTCAGCGACTGGACAACTAACAACTCAACCATTCGTATCCGGCGAAAATTCCGCAACTCGAAAAAAAAACAACGAACATTCTTACATTACGCGCAGTGTCATGAAAGCCATCTGGGATAGCACCGAAGGTGCATGTTTTTCTCACACAGAATGGTGTGTAGAAAAAGAATAATTTTCAAATGAATCTATAGTTAGTTATATAAATCATATTAAAACGGAACCCTCCTAGCCGTACGAGTTGACGCCGCGCAGACCTTGCAACAGGTCGTCTTCGAGTCTTCAGAACGAGAGGTGCAGAGCGGCGGGCCTTCTAAGCGATGAAATTCTATTTCAGCGTCAGGCAACGACAAACTTGTACATCGCTTGCCAGATGACATTTCACATTTATAGACACAGTCGAGGTAGCATGCAACATAATAACGAGATTATGAAGTACGGACGAAGATGACCTTACGAATCGGCAGACCATAAGTTGAGAATGAGAGGGACGACCTCCTTAATGACCGACTGTGTCGTCGCTTATGTTAGACGGCACGACAAGGCGCATGGTCCTGAACAAAAGCAGGGAAATATGCCTTATCGTGAAAACGCGCGTAGTTTTGCGCTGGGAGAGCTACCTTATGTTACTTTGTCTTCAACTTCAGAAAAAATAAAATCGCTGCAATCCACAGCTTGTGTGGCGTAATCAAATTGGGCATATTTGTCATTATATCACATTTTAATCTAAGAATTATAAAAATACCAGGCAAAAAAATAACTAAAAACATGACCTTAGCGAGACAAAAGGGGGTCGTCGGCTTTTCTGGAAGACGTAATGACAGTTTGTCCGATACTGTATAGTAAACCGGATGGTCAAGCCCCAAAACGTTTGTTTAAGAGAAGGCTCACTTTTTTGGGAAATAGTTACATTTGCCAGAGCCGTAAAACATTCCATCAGACTTAATAATAATGAAAATACCGCTCTTGCGTTGCAGAATGCAAAAAGGTTTATCCAACAAGGATAAATGTGTGTCTCAGTGTGTCTTACGACATAAAATTCGCTTTCCTCGTATAGGCCTATTTGCTGACAGAGCGTAGCTAGCCTTCACGGAATCTGATGCTGAAACACCACGATGTTTCAGCGTCAGTTTGCGGTTTGTATAAAATGGGTGATAGTTCACAAGCCTAGTTATGCTTTGTGTATTTTCTCTTAAGCAACAATGTGAAAATATGTTTCGTTTATAAAGTCGAGCAAACAGTTCAGACGAACTTCTATAGGATCTTTGATTTTCCATCATCGTTACTGACTATGACGAAAGTCATTAGCACAGATATTATAATGTGTAAGCGAATAACCCTTCCCTTTATTGTAAATATGGGATGGCCACTTTTAGTAGATTCTTCTACTTTCAATACGAGTATAGTTATCAATTATTGTATATATAATTTACGCCTATGTTGGGACAACGTTTAACGGGCTGCTTGTCGTACTGGGCAAGCAGTCGTCTGCTATTCCTAGTGCTATAAAGCTCAAGTTCTTTCTGGACGTTGGGCAAAACAACGACTTATCATGGCAAAAAACACCGCATTGCTTTGACAATTCGAATGAAGATCAGCTATTATCCGATCTTTTTGCGCTGGGCGAACCATAACTAGGCTTGAAAACCTTTTTATACCCGAAATCCACGGTTTTCATACAGCTTTTGAAAAATTCGAGACAGACTTTCATGAGGCAAACCGGAAGATCTTCCATCGGATTTAGATGAAAAGAAATCATAAATTTATCGAAATGGCTCAACTAGACATTTTTTATACTCCCGGCCTTTCGATACAAAGACTACCGGCCTGTTTGGGAAGCAAAATATCTATTGTCAATTAGGTTTTACTCATATAAGCCAGAAGCGTTTTGCATTTTTTAAATTTTATGCCCACTTCAAGTAGCCTTCACATTTTATAAATTTTTGTCTGCTATCAACAGTCGAAAGTTGATTCCGCTAGGATTTGTTGAGCGGCATTTCGACGAGTTTACACCTACAGATATTTTTTAACCCATGGTTACCATTGAATGAATATACTGAAAATCACTAGTGAGTGCTTTAGAACCCGAATTGAAACTGTAACCGCAACAAATAATGGTTATATTGAATAAACATGACTATCAAGAATGATAACTTTAGCATGTTTATTTCGTTGAATTTCTTCTTGATTTTTTTTATATACAAGACCTAATCGAGATTCCATACTTGTTGTATGTATATATATATATATATATATTCGTTCAGAAAGTGAGAAAAAGTCGTTTGAATTTCCGCGCCACTGGACAATCGTCTATGCTCCACATCGGCTTTGGCAAACCGAATCAAAGCTTGCTAGACACAAGTAAAATTTCACAAGAATCAGATACCATCCCGAATTAGCTGGTGAGGTTGAATTAGTCTACGTCTTAAGCACTTTTCTTAAATGGAACAATCAGTGGGCGTTAGTAAAAAATTAAATTCCTGTCACTTCTACGGATGATACAGAATGCCTACAGAATCAGGCACTGAGTAAAACTCAAGTGAACAGTTGGTTCGAAGATCTCAAATACGGACGAGGGTCCATCATTGTAAAGGCCTATGACGAAGGTCACACAAAAAGCAAAGAAGATAAAACAGTCATACTTGGCAACCGCCGAATTACCATAAAAAGAAGCTAGCAGAAGAAACGAAGATTTTGATTGACTCATTACAGGCCATTTTGACTCACCTTTTAGGCGTCATAAGGCTTACGACAAAACTCAAGCCGAATGTTTAGCAGTGAACACTCATGAAGATATATGTCAGAAAAGTACTTCGGCATTTATAGAAGAGCCACCTTACTTGATCACGTCATTACAAGCAAGCAGGCGTGGATGTACTGCAACGATGAAGAGAGCGAGACGTAATCTTCCACGTATCGGTTCAAAAACGAACCGAAAGAGGTTCACGATCTAAGTCCTAGACACTAGTGCTCTCCATGGTGTTCTCTGGTCATCAGGAATTTCTCATCATGCGTTCATGTCTTCCGACTCTTCGGTCACTACCAGCAAAACTGTCTAAAAATATTACGCCAGTTTGTTAAATGCAAAAAAAGCCAGAGATGTGATATAACAGGTCCTGGGTCCTGCATCACAGCAACTAACCTATCGAAACTTCACCCTTCGTACAGTTGTTTTTGCTAGAGAACGGCGTATATGTCGCCGCGAGCCCCCTAAAACACGATAAAAAAAATCTGAGAAGTTTTCTGACGCGATAGAAGAAACGATTCCTAAGATCGAATTTGACAAGCGTTGTGAGGGCTGGAGAAAACGGGAGCATAAACGTGTTACATGCGGCGGAGAATGACCTCGACGGGGAAACTTGAATTGGGGCAATTAAACAAACACTTACCTATATATACCAAGTAGCCCATTCCTTTTTGAAGAAAGCTTATATATGTATATAGTAATTATTGAAACAGCTTGCAGGTATATTAAATCAGCGTTCAGAAATAGGTTTACACGGTATTACCTTCCCAGTCTTCCATCACAATGGTCGGTCAAAAACTAGGCCATCTCTTTCTGTCTAAAACATGTTGAGTAATACCTACACTTTTACGCATATGTTTAGTTGAACAAAAACGCGTGTACAAAACAGTGCTAGCCATTAAAGTACAAAGTTATCAAAAAATCGCAGTAGTATATTATTAATTCCGGAGTTATGACGCAGCTTACCTAATAAATTTTTAACATGCCAACATTTGCTCAAATGTTGATGCATTCTCTTTGCGATACGAATATGGAAAAAAGCAATTTCAGGTTAAACTAAAATTAAAAGTGTTTGGTACCATCACCGTCGACAGACCTCGCTAGAAGGACTAACTATCTTTACCGCTACGGCTTAGCCCTGCATCCAACTTAGCACTAATGCTTTTGCTTGGATATGTTGCATGTGTCTCAAGCTCCATCTGCACGGTGGCATTTTGTCTAAGCGTACCGTGTCGCAGTGTTTTGAAAGAGGCCGCATTTGCCCTCCCGACGCAAAACGTCGAACCCTAAGTGCAGAGACTAAAACACTGTGGTGACATTGACCAGTATGCGACGAATGAGGTTCACTGCTAGCTGGCGGTCTTCCACCTGGCTATTGGCTGCTTAGCATTGCAAGAACTACTCCAAAAGTGAAATTTAAAACGAAGACCAGACAAGATTTCGCTGTTAATCAGACGAGAAGACTGTTGGTGCGGGATGGCGAATTCGGCTGGGTCTCTCGTCCTGGAACGATAGCTTACTACTTTGTGGAAGGCGCGAAAAGACCTTAGGAGGTTTTGGTCAGGAAAACAGACGTAGAAAAGCAGGAACAGAATGATACGAGCGTAGTGAAAGATGTGGAAAGGAGGACGCGTAGATGTGTTCTGTTCGCGCTCGGTCGGTGCGTTACCGTTACTGCAGCTGCCGGAACTGCAGCCGTTTCTGCATTGTTATGATGCTGCTAGTAAGAGAGGACACAGGCACGACGGCACGCTTCTAAGCATAATACTATAGGCTGTCTCTGTCTCGGAGATCTGAAGGATATGTAACGGCGTCAGAGCAATGTCGAGAAAAAGAGGAAAGAGTTCAATAGGCGTGATTCGTAGAATATCAAAAACAGTAGTTAAATTGTGCCAGCCCGTCTAGTACACTTACCTCGACTCCTCGTTTTACCATCGACTATATGATACTACCCGCATGCACCTCCCCCGTGCTCCCAACTTCTCTATCAAGGCACAAGGGACGACTATAGAGGACGACATCGTACAAACACGTGACTTGATGCGTAATACCTGTGTGCTTGCACCCAGTACAGCTACGGCACGTGTAGACGAGCATAAATGATGTATTTGTGAGTATCTTTGAACCCGTTTAGGAATAAAAGCTGAATAATGGAAACTAGACACACACGTTCGTTCAGCTCAATAACTAGAAAATGACGACAGACATCCACTGTTAGATTGCGGTTTATCTCTTTAACTACTATCATAACGTTATTATTGTTGTCATCTTGATCGCCTTTCGAAAATAAGAAAAATTGGATTCTGTCTGGCTGCTGACTTCCAGCGAGGTAATCGCGGCGTAGCGCTGCATCAACAAATCCACTGTTCCGCAATGGAGCACTATGTAGTTCGTCGGTTTGCGAGTTTGGCTGCTTGGAGTTAGGGATGACGTGAGTCTGCTGCGCGCGTGTGGCGATGTACCCGTAACAGCGCCAGCGGCTAGTCAGCGCAGAACGAAGAGGAGAGATGGGTCAGCCAGCCAGACCTCTAGATCTCGTTGTTGAATTTTTCTTCTAAGGGCTGCTGTCGTCTCGAAGAACGCAAACGTCTTCAGTCAAGCAACTGACAAGCTAGTACGCCAACAGCGAACAGCGACCGCTGCAGCAGCAGGAGCAACGCAAAAGATAGTCTCGCGGCCGAACGAGTCAGACAGGCAAATAGGCCAGCACAGGAGCGGACGTGTAGGCGGGCAACCGAGGGCTGAGAAGAATCAGGAGGACAATTTCCCATATTTTACGAAAAAAGAAAAACCAGTCAACCAGCGAGTGAGCTAGTAAGTTACAGTCGCCCGCATACATATACCGTAGTGGTAACAGTCATTGCAGTGGGTAGAGCACATTGTTGTGGCTTTTGGGACGTCAACGCATTCCCTTTAAGGGACCGGATAAGGAGAAGCAGGCATAGTAGAATAAGTTCAGGCCAAGACCACTGTTGCTTCTTGCGCTACTACTGCTACTGTCGTAAGGCAGCGAGGAACACTGAAAGACAGCATTTTGTTTCGTGTTCGTTTCGCGCTGTCGATATGTGTGTCTTTTCGGCGCCATTGCTCGGCAGCTTGCCTGCGCGTCACTTCGCCGGATTTCCCTGCTACGTCTATGGCATAGATGTTGCTTCTATTATTGCTGTTACCTGCTGCACCTGACGTTCGCATGACCGTTACGTCCCGTCTTCTGTCGTCCACATTAGATTAGATAGAATAATGCTCTTTTCTTCCGTTAAGTTCTTGTTCACTGTTTTTTTTTTCTTGTTGCGTTTTACCCTGTCAACCCATTTTCAACGGACTATGTAAGAGAATTGCTTTTTCTTAGGGCATTTGTCTGTCGTGTTGGTTCCGCCGTGGCCAGCCCCCCAATCTCCCGGGGGCCGGAATAAACACTTCTGTAGCACGGACCAAGCTGATGTATCTAGCCTAGCCTGCCGTGTAAGGGTAGCAGCTTCAATGGCAGTCGTCCCATCTGTGGAATGTCGCCACGGCTGCTGCTATCAATGCTGCTGTCACGACGGTGATGTTTGTATATATATTTAGACGTGCCTACCTGTTCTCTTGCCACTGTATTTATGTGAGCCTGCCGTACGACCTAACTCACTGACTGTGACGATCGTGAACTCAACAACCTTTATTCTCCTAGGCTGTTGAAACCTACACCGTAGTCATTCAGGCAACAGTAACAGCATAGAGGAAAGCTGACTGGCTATTGCTCTGGACTAGCTGGCTACTTGCCCGCAGATTTCTCCCTACCACTACCAATCCACGACGTACACTTTCTTTGCAAATGCGAGTATTCTTCGTGCCGCTACTGCTGTCGTCGTCGCAGCAATCATGGTAGTGTTACTATCGTGGAGGGTTTGTGGAGCATATCAGACGTCTCCTTTGGATGCTCCGCTTCATTATCGAAACCTGCTGCCGCTCTCTTTGCTTCGCAGTGCAGACCCAATGGAGGGTTTAGAAATGCATCAAGACAGACAGGCAGACAGACAGACAGGAAGGTACGTGAAAAAGCGGTGAACGAGAAGCGGTACATGGAGCGCACAGTAGATAAGAAGCGGATAGAACCTAATCTGGGTATATCTAGCTAAGCTGAGAGGCAACATTTTAGTACAAAACGCTGCTTTCAGCCGGGTGCAAAGTGTGACTTCCATTGTCATAGCTATTACTCCCATTATTTTAGAGCCTGGATGTTGCTTGCGGCCCTGCTTCCGAACCTGGACTGTCGCCGCCACCGCTGCCGCCACAACTTACCGACCATGCGCTTAAAGGTCCCAACAGCAAGCACATGCGCTTATAATAATAATGCTGCTGCTAGTGCTGCTGGCAAAGCGAGCCAGTCAACCACTGGCAACTCCGTACGGGAGACACCAATATGACTTTCAGTACGACCTCTGCTGACGAGCAGGCCTCAGGCCTTTCTTGGTGCCACTAGCAACAAGAGTGCCACTGCGACTACTCCTACGATACCCTACTGTTTTGTCCCGGAACGATTCATCTTGCGGGTTCTTGCCACGAAACGACAGTACTCTGCCGTCGCTCTTCTGTCTTTCTCCCTCTCGCGTCGGCGTCTGCAAAAGTTTGAAAGCAATGGTTGTTGGTCCGTCAGGTGGTGACTTGCCGATGCTTTTTTCTTTAAGTGCGTCTCTAGTACTTAGATCGGCCGGGGTCACCAGTGGGTCGCACGACCTAGGCCCGTCGGGCTTTGGCCGGATGGAAGCCTTGGAGGAGTGGCATAGTTGTGGGCCCTGGGCGGCAGCATAAACGCGGCTGAGCTGCTGGTCCTGCCACTACTGCCGGTTCACACGTGCCCGGTGGCTGGCTATAGAATGGGAAACGACTTTACAAATCAGTCCCTTCCTCACGAGGCGATTCTGGCCTTGGAACAGCCAAGTCCCAGGCGCGGTCTCCATGGACGTTGGCCCCATCCACCAGAAGGAAAACAGGGTGCTAGTTTTCTCCTGCAACGGCACCGATTCCGATGGAAAGGAAGGCAGTTCAGAGGAGACGGAGTTCAGGAAGCGGGCCACGAAACGAGCGGAACTCGCGAAGCAAGACGATCAAGTGCGCAAGTGGTGCTAGGGCTGCCATTGTCGCCGAACGAACGAGCAACGTTATATGGCTGGCAGATAGTTGGATGACTAGCACGTCGGGGGGGGGTTCGAACAGCGTCGGTAGCGGGAGGTTGAAGCGAGAAATCGAGAATGGAATTGTGGCTGGCTGCTTGCCTGGACACAATGGATGTGTCGGCATAGTAACATGGGAGGCAGTGGAGGGAGCGGGGACTGGGGGCAAATACCAATAGCCACACAGAGCAGGAGCCACAAGGATCTACGTCAGTAAGACTACGTTAGGGCAGTGCTGTTAGTGGAAGCCAAAAGGAGCGAAACTGTAATGGAGATAGTGGGAATGTGTGAAGAGATGCCGTCCGCAGCTTTAGGAGGGTAACCGGGCTCTGATTCGTGTTTAACCATCGCCTTCACTTGTGCCGATTCTGCTCGTCGCTCGTTTCAGAAACCCGGATTTGAAAGCAGGTAAGTCTTGCTACCAACACTCATCCGGTCCCCATTGCCGATACAGACAACGAACACAGATTTGGACTCTTTTCTGCAGCCCTCGTGCCTTGGCCTTCTGCCTTGTAGTACCATCCAACCGGACTTCAAGAATGAATCTGCCGAAGACCCCGAGCCAGGATAGTGAGGAGGTGATCAGGAGCCGTTTGAGGGCAGAAGGACAGAGCTGTACTGATGTGACCAGGAAACAGCAGCAGGAGCCGAAGCAAACTGCCGCTGTGAATCCAAGCAACCATATAACGAAAAAAGTAGAGAAGCTTAGTCACGTCGCACTCCCAGCCTACTCAACATCGCCATTTTCCACTGCGGCGATGTCGAGCAGACAGAATTCTTAACGCTGAACGCTTTCTGTCCGTTTCCATTCTTGTTGTCAAAGTCAGCAGTCTTGCTGCTGTTGACCAATCGCGATCACTTTGAAGGGCTTTTACATCATGTCCTTGGCTACTTAGCTCCATCCGAACTATCACGACTGTCGCGCTCTTGCGATATCGCGCGCCACTTACAGATTTCTGATTCCCAGCGTCTTCTTTTTCTTCTGGCAGCAACGCACCTGACACTGCAATATCGGCAGGACTAACAACCACCGAATACGTTACTTTAAGAGCTTAGCGTGGCAGACGTGTAAGGCTCCTTACTTCAAAATGGAAAGCGCGTTTTGAGGCTTCTTCCAGGCCACCTTTGGTGTGCAAACGATAAGCACGTCGGTGAACATTGAATCGGCTATGACCGGTAACTATTCTTATTTTTTAGGTGTTTTAAGCTTGCGAGCTCAAAGAGTCCGAAAAATGGTCCTGCTGCTTGCTCCGTTCATGCTTACGACAGTGAAAAGACACTGTTTGAGGACCATTCTATCTTTTGCCTGAGAGGGCTTTCTTCTTGCGGAGTTACCGGTGATAATACTGCTTAGTGGCGGACGCTGTGGGTGTTCTCAGCGGGCGTTCGCGTTGAGCGCCCATCATTGGTTTTGGAACGGCAAAAACTGGCGCTAACGGGTTGGGGCCGCGAGAAATGGAAAATGTTGATTGCAGATTTAGACCAGGACCAGCGACCACATGGGTGCACGAATAAGTGGAAAAACTACGGTGAGGAGATAGTGGAATATGAGGTATACAGAAGCATCTCTGCAGACAGCTTACCAGTAAAAAGACCAGGACCTAGCCGCGTTTCCAAGCCTGCTCGATCGCTGCTAACCTCGCTAGGCAGACTGGCTGATTGGGTGGCGGGTACGGTGACCCGGCCCCTCATATCGTTAAGGATAAATAGTAAGACTCACCGTGTCCTAAGATGACCTCACAATCGCAAGATTCTGTGAGTTCACCCCGTACCACAGCTACTATTGATGCTAACAGTGGTAGCATCTAACTAACCGGGCTAACCGGGTCAACAGAAGGCTGAGGCCCACCGAGAAATCAGGAACTAAGTTCCTTGCCCCGTCGGGCCCATCTGTGCCAGCCTGCGGCCTGTTCCGGCGAGTTCCGTTATTCATAACGGATTTAGTTTAGGTACCTAACCGCATTCTCGGACCTGGACCCACACTCGGGCTTGCAGACCTGCATTAGTTGGCGCATAAGCCTTACCTATGTAGATACGTGGCTAGTGGCAGAGGCTCTCCCTCATTTCGGAATGAGTACCTAGAGAGGTACCTAAATGCTACCGTTCTATCAGGGAAGGAAGCAATGGAAGTAGGTGTAATCATATCCCAGCTTCAGGGCTGCCTTAGGCACTACCAAAATCTGCAAGCAAATTCTGCCTAAAACGGCTCACTGGAGCAATGTTGCCCATCATACATAGTGGGTCGGCAAAACCCATTGGTCGCCCCGAAAGACTTTTGCGGACCATACGGTAGCGGTCTCTTAGGGCATGCTGTCCTATCCGACACCACCACATACGAATGGCGCTCCAGTAGAGCCCAACGTAATGTTGTGTGCTCTAGTGAGCATCGCTCAGAGCTCGGTACAGCGCTCTTCTCCGCTGTCCTTCGCTTGTCTAGTGGCCATACATTCTTGTGAGGTAGGCGCTAGTGGAAGGGGACGTAGAAACGACAGGGCGGTGCGCCCCAGCATACACTGACGCCTGACTCTCGCCTCTTGCCGAACTGTTCGCAGCTCGAGCAGTGGTCCTCTAAGTACGCCGCTTCGGCGGATCAGAAATTCACACGGAAAATGTCGCTTTCTCGTCTGCCTGCTTGCTGTGTCGCTGTCGAATATTCATCCATCGTATACCGGTACACCGTTGTATCTTTCTCTTTTTTTGTGAGCTCGTACCGTCCCTTGAAATCCCAGCCAAGCGAGATGCAAGCTTTGCGCGCGGAAACAACCAGGGCTCCATACCCACCAGGCCCTTGATCGTACAGCATGTCTTGTTTGTCTGCCCAACGAAATGTTGAACACAAAAGTGGACGTTTAAAATGCACATAAAAATAACGAAATGTGTTTTCCCTGCCGCCCACACACTTGCCAATATGAGGACGCTTTTTCTGCATTTGTCACTGATTTATACGCCAGGACGCTTGCGTTTGTTTTTACCGGGCAGAGTATCAACTGCGTATGATACTCTTAGCCGACCGGTACGCGATGCTATTATCTAAATAAAACTAGTTCTTTCGCCTATTAATTTTTCTTTGCAACATGCGTTTCCTTAGATGAAACTAAAATAATTCAACACGCAGAAGATCTAATATCCACTGAGTACTATGGCAGTTCAGTAGATGTTGTAGAAATTTTTAATAAAAAATATAGCCGTGTGCTACTTTTGCCTTTGACGTTGTTTACTGCCGTAGCATAAAAAGAACGTTCACACAAAAAACCTCTGTTTGAGCGCACACGCGCCGTCACAATCATAATCCAGGTTAGTAAGTCGTTGCGTGACGACAGTGCCCGTGAAATTTAAACGATCTACAGCGTACTCGATCTACGTTCATAGACGAAAAACGGCGAGCCAGAAGCGGCTGCCAGCAGTACCCTTAATAAGCATTACAAAAGGAATGGTCGCTATGCCTTGGACCGATGCACGTTGTTGGAGGCCTTGACGTTTGCATGCGGAAGTATATGGTAGGATGTCATCACGAGCGCTGATTCGCACAGCGAGGTGCAAATTAAGCAAGAAGGAAAACGGAAGAAACTGCATAAAGTAGACGAATCCGACATAATCTCCTAGGCTGCTGCCGCCGCTCCTTGCTTCATAAGTTAGTTCGACTTTGCCTTGACTGTGTTTATCCACCGGTACTTTCCCTGTTTCACCTTTGGCCCAGATGTCCAACTTGAGCCTGCTGCCTCGTCTATTCTTTGACTTTTCTGCCGAACCTCGAAGCAACAAAGGACCAAGCAACAAACCCACTTTTCGTATTCCTATATCCCTACATCTCTTTCGCTCTCGCCCTTTTCCCTTTTATTCGCTCCCTCCAGTTCCTTAGGGGCCGTCTGTTGTTACTGCTGCTGTCGCCGAAAGCCTGCTAATGCGGCTGAAGCACAGCGGAGCGGTGTACGCTGGCTACTAGCTAAGTTCTCCCAATAAATACGCAACTAGTCTTTTCTTCTTCGTTCCCGTCCCACTCCTTTGGATACCACCTCTTCTCTTGCTTGTGCTTCTGCTCGTCTGCCAGCGTAGCTGCCTCGGGTCGTCAACGATGGCGGCGAAAAGCAACGGGCGGTAGTTTGCTAGGTACTGGTTCTGTGGCTAAAGCTGCCGCTTTTATCGTTACCGTGTACCAATCCCAGTGGCTCAGCGTGCCGATCCGTATGAGCCAAAACCCAGCATGTAGGCAATCCCGTATGAGACGGACGGTTGCTCCTTTCTGTTGCTATCGTCGTGGTCGCAATGGGGTTGCGAATGTGTAAAGGGGCTAAACGCAGTTAGTCAAGTGAGCCAGCAACGATAGAAGCAATGGCTGGTGTAGTACTGGAATGACGACAGAAAAGCAGCACCAAAAGCGGTCGTAATAGCAAAATGAGCTATGCAGCGGCGACTAGCGTAGTGACGGCGGTGATCGCCGGCAGGACAGTCTGCTTCCACACGAACCACTCCATAGAGCCTTATTTTCCATTCTCTATTTCCGCTCAATTTAATCCAATAATGAAGACCCTTGGTGACTTAGACTAAGTCCCGATCCCTTACAGCCAGCTCACCCGATGGCTTTCGTTCGCTTCTATGCTTCCCACCGGTCTCTCGCATACTCTCATTTTCCTCGTCCTTTCCCTGGCTGTCGTTCATTCTTTCTATCCCCATTTCCCTATATCTCTCGTTCCTTGGTTCTTCGTTCTATTCCTTCTCTCTCTCTCCCTCTCTCGCGCGCGCGCTTGCTGGCCCAGCCACTACTCAGCTGGCCAGTCGGTCTGCTCAAAAGCCGCGGCGACGCCAACGACGGCTGCTTGTTTGGATGTGCTACTCGCAGCTCCCGTGGCAACTGGCCCAGTCGACGACTGCTTGCTTGGCTGACTGGTCTGCTAACGCGGTATCTGGGTCGCGAACGGCTCCTCGCTCCGCTGCCTAACTGGATGGCTGGACCGAGAGCTCGACGACACCACTAGACCTGCCTTAGCCAGTTCAACTAGCCTGGGACTCCGAAGGGTGGCCAGGAAGCCTAGCGGTCTGGCTGTACTCCAGCTAGGGTGGACATGCGTTAAGGCCACCCGTCCCTACTGAAACAGTCTCAACTGCAGCTTTCACCGTCGCTTGCAGCAGCCGGTACCATAGCCACCTACTGGCGCGTACTACCCCACCGAGTGGCCGCAGCCTGTGTGTCTCCCTTCAGGCCCGCTTCCCGTGCCCCATTTGTGCTGCTAACCAACTCTATTCCGAATGGTGTTCCTTGGCTCCTCCGCTACTTTGGCTTCGCTCAGCTGGAGATCCCTACTTGTCCCAAACAATGCACTAAGTTCTTCTGAGGCTTAAAGGTTTGGCAATAGCGAGGGAGGAGCGAGGCACGCCGGAGTGTGGGGTGGATGGCAAAGAAGAAAGAGTAAGATAGGTTATCGACGGAGAGCGAACCCTAAAGAACTGTCGTAGTTGTTGCGAGAAAGGACGTAAAGAGTTTATGTTACTCGTTGCTTGAGAAGGCTCAGCCGACAGCGACTTTCCTTTTTCGGGTGTTCAGCGGGTGACCCAGCAGGGTTCTGGGTCTAGCGGCCTCCTATGAAGCTCTTTTACAACGAATTCGCAGTAGCAAAAATAGTGCAGCAGAGTACAGAAACGGAAGCCAATCCTAGGTCTTCGATAGTCCTCGGAGCAGTTACTCGCTTTAACTGTACATTGTCGCCGCTATAGTAGTTCTCGAGTCGCAGCAACAACAGCGACAGCAGCCGGCTCCTGTTTGTTGCTGTGACAAAACAGCAGCGAAAGACGGCTCGCGGTTTGTTTGTTTGCTTTCGCTGTCTTGTATTGCCATTAGTTTAGGGCCCTTTTCAGGACATCCTCGCCTGTAAGTCTAAATAGTAATGCTCTTTGCCCAAACTGGCCCCCTTTATCAATTTGTGTTCGTTACGTATTCATCTTTTTTGGCTGATCCTTCACTTGAATAACGCTACACGTGGGTCAGAAGGACAAGCGACATAGTCATTGAATAGTGTGCCGATGGTTAAGGTCAAAATGCCGATGTATAACAGATTCATCATGCGTGTAAAAAAATAACCGCAATGTTCTAGAGGTTGCTATCATGAGCATATACATTGCTTAGGATTTTTGCAGAAAGTCTTTATTTTTCTAATAGAATAATCGGCAGTGAAATTACTTTTTATCATTAGCAGGCCCTATTTAATTGGACGGTAGGAGCGTAGTAATGAAGGCCAGCCTGAAATTGAGAGAACAATACACCAAACATCGCATGAGATGAGCGCCAGCTAGTTAACCATTTTCCTAGCTCAATCGCCAGCTATATACATTGCGATTATGGCGGCTTCTTCAACAAGGCTTTAAGTGGAATTATACACTTGTCAAGCGCAAAAATGCAATTTTTCCACATTTCGATAACACTACTAACGAACTCATTTCGATCCTAGCACAGAGCATGCGAGTGTATTTGACGAGAAGACATCAGCTGCAGAGCCTGCCTGCCTGCTCGTCCTTTCCTGTGAAAGTCCAAAACAGGCCACCGATCAAAGTAGTGAGGAGTGATAGAGATCGAATAACTAATAACTACATACGCAATATATATTATACTGTATGAGGACAAAGGAAAACATACAGTTCAGGATCGTATAGGTTCTGTAAGTCTGTCGTCACGACGGATCCTGTGTTTTTAACATATTTATTTCTTAATCATAGAGCTTACCCTATTGCTAAGTTATTTTTTTGCACTGGTTTGTTGCCAATTGAAAGGTACCTAGTGAATTTATGTGCACCAAATCAGATTACATTTTGTTTTACTTTTATGTTAAGCTTTTTTGTTATATATAGAACACGATCTCGACCAAGTGAACTTCCAAGCGTCGCTGACGCGGCGAGTGCCTAATATGAACATTTTGAATGATTGGCTGAAACATTTCGACTTAAGTTTTCGCGTAACCTTAAAAGGCGTTATCAAGAGTTGGAAGGCCACAGGAAGACGAAGACCAGTAATAGGGCTCCGTTCCTCGAAAGGAAACCAACAAAGCAAGATATAATACAACTATTCTATGAACTACTGAAAGCTACCCTTGAGTGACCTAAGCCTCGTAAAAGTGATAGTGAAGGTCTATAAGCAAGATTCGTGATACACTTTGCAAAGCTGGAGACGATCATTTTTGTCCACAGGCAGCGGATTCTCTACTTGTACGTGTAGTTTCTGTAAAACCTTTCCACAACCCGCTTTCGAGTGGTCTCAAAAGTTATACCCTTTAGCCCAATACGCGGTCGAGGTTCCTGTAAAGCTTCGTTACAATATCGGCAGTTGCTGTGAAACTTCTCAATGGAGGTTCAGCTCGCGCCAACCGTCCTATTCCGAAAACAAACCACAGCGCTTGAACATTTGAAGCTCGTGTCTTCGTCCGCCATGAAAAATTCAACTACAAATGGAATCCACTGAAGACATTAAGAGACACTGTTTGCTACAAGTACATAGTATTTATTTCAAAAAGAGTTTCCTGACTGGCCCATTCCATTTTATCGGTTACATCCAGCGCCTGACGAAGAATTCGCTGCTTCATCTATCTTCATGCTTTTGGTTATAGTCTGCAGAGTCCACATCTGCCACCGCCGACGAGAAAAAAGCTATCGCTGTGGCGGTACAAGTAAACCATAACCGTCTTCCAGACGAAAATGTATAATTATTATTTATCGATTTCCGACTACCTACCTAGATGACGTGCGGTGATATCTTCGTCTGTAGTCAATTTGCTGACGGCCGCTCAGCCGGTTCGGATGGTGAAAACAGCTCGCAGAGAAGCCTGCCTAACTAGTGCTGACGAAGCTCACCGGGAACGCTGGTATATCCTAGATAGTACGGTGGAAGTCCCCGTCCAGGTCTTTTCTACTGTATGTGCATGATGTGTGAGGTCGAGTGAAGAACAGAAAGGGCCAGAACGGGTTGTTGTTTAACGAGAAAATGTGCCGATTGTGGTTGGGTTTGGACGAGGGTAAGGTGAGTACGATACGGTGAAGATAGAGATGAAACAATCGCCCAACATTGCCGCGACATATCGACAGCTCTCGCGTGGTGCTAATTTTATTGATAATGTCAGGAAAAGGTGGGAAGCATGTCAAACACAAGCGCTGGTAATAGATGAAGTGAAAGAAAGAAAAAATACATTTTTCGTCTGCTTTAATTCTAACCATAATTTGCAAACTCCCACATATACGATTGAGAATTTAATCGCTTTTAGCATTGAAATTATCGTTTGTAAATCATTTTCGAATAGATCATTTTTCGTACGAATTTGATTTGATTCCAAACAGGTTATTGTTCATTGTCGGTAATGACAGAGATTTATCCTGCGGTACCTTTATCAGATTGATTGATTAAAACCTAGGTCCCTTGTCTGCAAGCAGCGTGGTACGATGACTCGTTCTTCCGCACTTGGTTGTAAGAAGCGTACAATTGAAACGCCAGGCCTGTCCAGATACTTGTCTCACTCGCAGAATCTAATGTCATTTGGTCTTCAGTTGGCTTATGGTCACAGTCTCTTAGAGAATCTGGTGCGTGTATCCATTAAGCTATTTAATTTAATTCGTCTTTGATAAAGCGGCGAACTATTCTAGAATCCTCGTTTCCTAGGACACCACTAGAAATATATTCAATGTACTTTTTTTGATCCACTCAAATATAAACTCACTCTGCCTACATGGCGGCCGCCGCCGTCGCAACACTTCACCGCTCGCACTTGCCCCCGTTTGATGTAAAAAAAAAGAAGGTGCCTATTTTTAAATATATGAATTGGAGTTGGTTCCGGCATGTGAGATATCTTTTATGACCACATCTAAATAGATCCTTGAGCTAGAAAAAGATGAAGCCGTTGAAATCGCACTCGTAGCCTATGTATAAGTACGCTTTTACTGTCAGCAGCGTGTTTTGATATCAGCGCCATAGGGACGAACCTATCATAATTTATAGCGAAAACATATAAACTAAATAAATAGGTAAACGTATCCAATTGCTCAGGCAGGTGGATGCAATTGACTCTTTGACTACAGCTTGATAACATGATAATAGAATAATTTGAATAGGTAGAACGGTACCGTATACGTTGGACAAAGCAACTTCTATGGCACAAACTACTATGCTTAAACTATGCGTCCAATGTTGTTACGGCATATAGACAGGTCCAAAAAGTTCGAAGACGTACTTATAACATATTTTATTGAAAATGACGGATGGATCTCATGAGCCAAACGTTTGTTGCTGTGTAAATCTCTGGCAACTCCCATATTCCAGTGTATATTTTTATCTACCTATTGCATAATCTAGCATCTGAGTGGCCCGTACACGCCGGTATAGCTTCTGGCCAGATCTACTGTACGCAGGAAAACGAACGCACGAATTATATCTAGGGCTAGAGACACCCGGTGATTGATATTTCCACGACGCGCCATTTTCAATGGGCCTCAACATAGATATTCTATTAATCGCATGATGGTGCCGGTGATGATCACGATAACGACGACGACAACCACATTGCTCTGTCGGGTCATAAGTGACACGGTTATGACAAAATGGATTAAGCGTGGGGGGCATCAGTGGAGCCTCAAGACCCGACAACGTGATCACATCTCCGTTGAGCTGGGAGAAAGGTATGTTGTTGGGGTATTTATTTGCACCGACTGCTAATGCGGTCATGAGACAATCAAGTTACGCAAGCGGGAATTCTTCATTGTGCAAAAAACACGGGCATAAGATCCAGTCACTCACTGATCTTTAACAGCATCCCATTACTCACCGAAGAGGTTTAGACAGGTCAGAAGAATCCCGCCGAAGGAATTATGGATCAGTTTGTAACAGGGGTATAAGGTAAGCAGAAGCACCCCCCAAATGGTTTAAATTAGCTTAACGTTCGCTAACATAACGTATTCGTTACTACCCTAGCAAATAAGAGTTATGAGGTAACTAGTGCAACCGCCTATTCCATGCATAAATAGTATTTGCCATGTGTAGCATATAAATGCTTCGCCATTGGTCGATCCTCTGCCCGGAAGGTGTCGTAGCCTAAAATCTCTCGAACACTGCTGCGGCAGCGGTGAAGTGCTCGCGCTCTGCACCGGAACACGATAATATTTTTATAATATGATAGTAATTAGGTGTACGTGTTTCTGCGAATATTATTTCACATAACCTCAGCTGTTTCTCCAATGATAATCCTGTTTTTAAGTAAGTTAACACTAGCACGATATGCTTATTAAGCGACGATTCTTAGGCCATTAAGGGATTGCTTCTAGCTCTCTTCGCACAGCCACGGGAAGGAACAGGGTATTTCATATAATACAGGGAACGATAGATATTCGTGAATTCTCTCCATTGGGATAAATAACACATAAAGTAATTTCCTACGGTCCCTTCAACTATACATGTGTATTTTTCCCTAATAAAAGTACACACAGTAAGTAGATTAGCAACATTAGCGAATTAATCTGAGACTAAACTGTACCAAGATCTACAAATAAATCGTTTCCAATGCAAGATATATTATTATTATAATATATAGGTGTTCTCTTTAGTAATGTAAGAGGATTTTCCTTACACGAGGTCTGCACCTAAGCGTTGGGGTCATGGCTGAATAGCTGTTACGCGTGCGTTCCTATTGGAAACATAATTGGCCTGCCTGGATAGCTAATTCTGCTTACACTCAACGGAACGGACCAAGCATCCCCTGGGAAAAGAGTGGGGTAGTTAAATTAGCCGAACGGGCATTGCCAACCCAGAACCACTCCGACTTTCCGACGAGGTGGATGCAGTCGCGTCGTTGTTGTGTGACTCGCACTCACTTGGACCGTTCTCACATGCAACGCACAGAACGCGTCTTCTATATTCCACTATTCTATATATAATGGAGAGGGCGCGATGGAAAGAACTCGTTCGAGAGATCAGTATTTTACTAAGGCTGCTTGTTGTAAAAATCGGCTCTTGCAGCTGATTCGCTAACTAAGCTTGGTAATTTGGACGATTCGCGGTCGTATTCACTCTTATTTGCTTACCTAATGAATACGCATACACAATAGAGAACATTAAATGCACGGAATAAATCGCGTGCCTATGTGGTGGCCAGTGCGTCTCAGCTTAAGGATTTAGCTTTTAATATCGGCAACGCTTACTAATTACCGTGCAGTGCATTGTAGCACGTCGTGCAAACAGGTTGTTGTCTGTGCCTATTCATATTTTTCCATCATACATACGCTCACAAGAAATCGTGCTTATATTTATTATGTATATGACGCATATGAGCTTTAACGACTGGTCGCTCTTCGTTACATTGCAAACAAATGGCCATTTTAGCCAATTGAACAGTAGCAATCGAACGCCATCGATATGACGCTAGCAAGAACACCGTCTACGATGCGACGGACTTCCGATACTACGACACCAATGGAACGACGCGGTTTGCCGTTGTAAGGGTCACTTCTACTTTCTAACGTCTTTTGACCACCACTTTGCAGAAGGACTTCGCTTGACTGTGGCGGAGTCTTTTCCCTGCAAAATAAGTATATATGACAAAAAAAAATTTATAAAACACTTGTTCGAAACGTATATATATATATATACATACATATTGTTAAGTTTGATCATAGATAATTCTGCGCCCGAACTAAATATTTTAGCGTGGTTTTTTTTTGTATGTGAAGGCTGCCCTGTCTGCTTTCTAACGATGACACAATCGTGAGAAAAGTGTTCCTAAACCGCTACGGAAGGAAAGACAGCTATTGAAACGTGTGCTACAGTATGTACGAACATTCAAATTATCACATACAATTCAGGCATCTGATTTCCGTTCACGAAGAGACATAGAAGAGCGTCGTTGTGATCGAATAAGAGAGTGAGAATGACGATCACTGCTGTACCATATCTTGAATCTTCCAGGCCTCTCCATGAACGAAATCAGGTACCTGAGCGTATGGGCTATGGCGCTAATATATAAATGCTTTGAATACTATTCCAGTGTTATAATAATTGTCTCTATACTGAGCACATGTGTTTAGTAAGCATTTGGTTTGATATATGCTCACTCAGTGGGGGAAAAGTGACTCGTACTATGATTCCGCCACTTTCGACCCTTCACGCAAAATGCTGCTCAAAGAACATTAGGGAAGCCGAAATAATAGAAGCAACTTGTGCGCTACCGAGAAGTCGTTCTCGTACAGCAACAAACTGCGTCGTTCGGTTGACGCCATAGTAATTGAAGTCTGTCATACCGCAGACAATGTTCTTGTTTTCGTCATGTAGTCTTGGTCCCTGTCTCCACCGATACCTCGCTTTGGTACGATTGTTAGAGACACGTATGGTGGTCTAGCTTCAAAACGGAGTGCGCTTCGTTTCCTGCTGAGAGAAGCCAGCCGTCTGGAGCTATGCTTAAAGGCAATATAAAAAATAAAAGTCAAAATATTTATTTTTTACACCATATTCGACTATACGTATTTAGCATTGCTGCACACATTCTGACGATACACACATGAATCGCTCCATGGTAGTCGTGCAGATAAAGAAGTTTACTGCTCCTGCTGTAGCAACTAATCCACATAGTCAACGCATAGCGGACGAACATGATTTCGTCTATGACAGACAAAATGATCCGCATTAAAGCTAACTGCTCATATGACATCAGAAAGGTGATGTTAAGCCGTTGGTTTTTGACTGCTAAGCTGAAGCTTACTCGCTGATGGCAAGTGTGTGGGCGACGGAGTCGGCCACTCCGAGAGAAATTAGCGTGATTTGTGGTAGGGGGCGAAAGAAGGGAGCAAATTGGAGCGAAGGCTATACTCAGTCAGGGGCATTCCGCCAATATGCCGACCGCCAGTTGATGACGGCATGCTCGCCTTCGCGGCCACAAGAGAGCCATCTCGTAATTGAAATGCATTGCCCCATGAGTCTTCGGTTAGCCGTGGGCTGCTTCCTAGGAACGGCATCGTGCCGCTTCGCCCCTCTCTGGCCCCGCGCCTGCAACGCACCGGCGATTTCTCTAAGGGAGTAACTGCATCATGCTCGGTTGTTCGTGTTGCAGATGGCCGCTAAGACGAATAACGAAAGAGCAGCAATAGGGGCGAGCATTATGGCTCAAGCCCGATGGTCCTTGACGGAACGGACGGCCGCGTGCTTAGGTGGCTAAATCACACAATCCCGTAGCTGCTTTACGCTAGGGGCTGATGGGTTCTCATAGTTATGACATATTTGTTTCTGAAATTCGCCAATATTGAGGAACAAAAACCGCGACGTTTCGACGATGACGCCAGAGGTGTTCAATAATACCTAGCGTGGTGAGGTGGATAGGAGCGACAGGGAGAAAACGCTACACTAACGCTGTCCACACACAGCCATTGAAAGACACCACACTGTATGTCTGAAACTGCTTAAAAAAATTGTGTGACCGACGAAGTAGAATGCTGTTTGTTGCTCCTGCTCTAAGCGACCTTTCTGAACAACCTAAATGAGCACAATAGTTCGGCTCGTTGAAAGTTCAGACCAAACAAACGAATCGATGCAGAAGTCGCCACAAATCGTTAAAGTGATGCCCGATACGCGGAAAGCCAATGGCTAGCAGACTGGTTGAGCGCCGCAAAAATTCCTTGCGTTGTTAGGGGTTTGGATTTGGGGTGTGGGTAATGCCAATGTACTGTTAAACCGATTATGGCTCAAAGAGCCAGCAACTGGTCAATACTAACGCAATCTGTTTGTAACTGAGAAACCAACAGTAACGTTGTCTGGGTTCCCTGCAAAGACATGGCCCTCAGATCTCAGGATGAAGCATCATTCGTAAGTATGAACCGTATGAATGGAAGAGTGTTATGCTGAAGAAAAGGAGCATTAAGTCGCATAAAGCCAAGAACTGCACCAACGTTAGCGTATTAAGAAACGACGGTGCTTGAATGGTAACTTGCGCGTCGTATATGGATTACAAAATATCTCCTTGGAAGCCCTATCCTGAGGCGAAAGAATGTAGGACCAAGGATATAAAGAAAGAGCGTTGACTTGAGAGAGGACCATGGAGCAGATGGTGCTATCACTGACCACCAAACAACACATTCGGATATAAAAGGCGGACAAAATGGACGGCAGTGGCCAAAACGGTCCTATTAGCAAAATAATCACACTGGCACTGATCGTTCGACAAAGGCCCGAACTCCTTGAGAATTTAGAAATATTCCTAAGTCAGCGTAATTTACAATGCTGAAAACATAGTTGGACGACTAGGTTCCGTTAACCTGATCCACTGTGGTTTCGTAATTGATAAATAAATGATTTTATAAAGTACTCTTCTGGGCCATGCGGACATTCTCATAATAACAAAAGCCGATTAACGCATTATGCTCGTTCGAAAATCAAATAGTTCCGTCACCGATCCTTTCTCCAAAAAGCTTTTTGGCTTTTAAGGCTATTAGGGCTTTTCAAATACAGTAATAGCAAGGAATGTAGTAATACTCACGTTAGTCGAATGTAACTCAATAACTTAAGTAATTTAAAAACTCAGTGAGTTACATCCTGAGACTGGACTCAGGATCTAATGATTTTTCTGTAAAATAATCGAAAAAAATTTTACATTTTGCTTTGGCAGCATTTAAACCTCACTAGAAAATTGTTGAACTGATAGTGTAACCCTGTTGTTGTTTAAGTGGCCTTCTCTATGCAAAAAGAAGCTGCTCTTTGTGAAAGCAGATTTTCCTTCAAGAAAGCACAGATTGTTTGGGTTTTCACCCTCTCTCGGACCTAACGCACGAACTCGATGTTCCCTAATAGCCATGAGATTCGAGAATTTTTAGAGTAACACGTACTATTTGCCTAGTGCTACTACATCAGTGCGGTCAACTTATGCTCACTTTTTTCGTTTCCATTACTATTTTATGGAGACAACAAGGGCCTTATACGAAACCACCGTATAAAAGGCTCATGACGGATAGCGAGTAAGGCTATTTTCAAATCACAGAGGAAGTCGTTGGGTATTTTTTCAAAGGAAAGTATTACAAATAAGCGTGCTCAGGCATTATGAGTCGTGTTACCAGTAGACCCTGCATTTTTTTCTCTGAAGCACTCACTGTCTGTATGAGGTCTTCGAATATCTCTGGGACTAGCCGGGTGCCGGCCATAGCACGGTGGCGTCCGTTAGACTTCGTAAAGGCTCAAGGTTGCATGGTCGGAGTGCAGCAACGTAAACGTAAAAAAAAAGCAAACCTCATGTTTTATTTCTATAGTTGTCTTTCGTTTCTGCTCGCCTTTTTCCTTATATGCCGTCCTCTACGTGTCCCGTCATTTTTTCTGTCTTCAGGGGCATGTTGCCTCTGCCGTTTCTTAGTTGCCAACCTAACATCTAACCGGTCTTACCCCCTCTTCTCTCCAATGCCGTGCATCGTGTTTGTTTTCCGCAAATCGTCAATGCTTTCCCGCTTTTCACTTTCTCCTACCCTTCCGTCTTCACCTGCGTTTTCAGTATTCGTAATATTCGTTACGCCTTGTCCCGCGCCCCGTGACCTTCTTTATGCCAGCGTCTTCGAGCTTGCTTTACTTTCCAATCCTGATCTCGTTATTTCACCCTGAGTTCAATTTCGCATTAATTTCGCCTCCTGTGTTGTCCCTAACTGCTTCACTTCGCGATCATGGTAGGCAGCGCAAAGAACATGATGTTCTATTATATTTGTTCGTTTGGTTCGGGAGCTCGCTGTCTAGGTGGTAGAGCTTTACGTTCTGCGGGTCTTTAGCGGTGACAAATATCTTTGTTTTCAATTGACGATGATACCCACGTATCTGCAGGGTCGCTACCTGCCCATCGTACAAGTACGTTTGTGACCAATTGCACCTCCGCTTGTAGACGGCCAAAGGAGAGACACCAAGAGAGAATCAATGTTTTGTTAGAAAAGCAAACGTTATGCATACGTTTAGTATGGATTTTTTTTCTGATAGTTTACTGGTTTGTTTCTCTCAATCAACGAATACTCTGTAGCGTTGAGAAAGCAGATTAGTTATGCTTGTACTGCCTGTGCAGAAATGCTTTCGTCCTTGAAAATTCTAGCTAATGTTCGGGATCGTTTTTGTGCTACAGTATTCACTGATACATGAGAACAAAAATAGTACCCTCGAGACTTTAATTGTGCGTAAATCTATCACCCAGCCTCAATTAGAAAGGTTCTTGTAAGTAGCGCGACATTTTCCTACCTCACGCTTCGTACCAACTATGATTCTAGGGGGTTTTTGTAGATTTAATAACTTACGTACAGGAGAGCTTATCGGATAAGTATGTTGCTTCAACTACAAACAGCACATAAGCAATTAACAAACTTATGTTTCTTACAAATTTTGAAAAATTAATAAAATTTTGCAATATAACTTTTGTGTTTAGCGCTGGAAACTCTTAGCATTCTTGCATCAGTAACTCCTCTAAACGATCACTAAGAGTCGCTTAATAGTGACTAATCGTGTTATCGCTTGGATGGGTACCCAAAGCGTAAAACGCGTTACGCAATAAACTAAGAATGAGCATTGAATTAATTGAAAAAAGGGTTTTAAAAAAATCATTGTTTTTATACAAGATCGTTGCCAAAAAATCTACCAGACATCGTTATTCTAGTCCTCCTATTTCCGCGTTGACTTAAATTTAGATCCTTTTCTAGCTATACCAAACGAACCATTGCGACACGAATGTAAAACTGTTCGTCACTTCTATTTCCAATGCTTAGACTACGATACCGACTATACCAGAATATCATAGCAATTGGTACAAAAAATACAAAATGCTTTTTTAGAAGTATACGTTCATTTATTAACACTTGGCGCTCTCATGTTCTTTGTTTTGTTGTTGCTTTTCATCAATGTTTATTATAGTCGTAATATTTCTTTTATCTTAGCATCGGCCGTTTTCATGTCAATGTCATCATGATCAATCATGTTCAATCTCAATGTATGCTATTTTCATTAACTCACCTGTTTTTTTTCGTATTTTTTCTTATCTCACCTGTCTTACGGCATCATGTTTACAGTCTAGTTATGTTTAGTACGGTAATGTGTGTGAGATTTTTTTGTGTGTATATTTGTTTATAATGCTCCTTCGTTCTCTTTTGCTGCCAGCAACATTGGTTGCACGTCCTATTTCGCGGATACATATATTCAGTGATTATGGGCCAACCACATTTCGCTTATGTTTGCCATCTATTACATGCCTTTTCCCTGCTTCTATAGTATGCCTTGGTTTTGTTACCATCATCTGTCTAGATGTTCTGATAGTCTTCGTATGGTATCGTTTACTGATGTTTTTTTTTTTTTTTGGTGTTTTCTGTCTCTCTTTCTGTACTGTTGCTTTTAGCGCGCATCATCGAATAGACGCGAACTCTACTTGACATTGTCCTTATCATTACGGTCAGGTGTGTATGCAGCAATCTCCTTCGAGTGCAATGGCGGCTATGGCGGGCACGGATGAAGATGCGAGTATTCCGCTACCAATAGCGCGCACATGATTGATCTTGTTTTCGAAAATTCGCGCCCATTCCAATATTATTATTTCATTTTTCCGTTAGCGGACGCCTTCTTTGCTAACGGGCTTTTTCGAATTCCAGCTACTGGAAGATGTTTCATTTTTTGGCGTACTTTTGATGCTTAGCTTTCTGTCTTTCGTTACTACTGTTAGCGTTATGAATAGCATTATTGTCATTGATGTTTTTGTCGTCCTGCTGATCGTTGCAACGTTGTTCGGTTGACTCTCTAGGCGGAAGTGTCTCGTCCTTTCTCTCACGTATGCTATTCCCCTAATATGTAGAATTAGTAGCTTCTATTAGCCTTGCGCCGCCATATAGTTTTAGTATCGGCTATTCGTTCATTTACTTAGTTATATTTATTTATTAGTCACGTTTCCGGCGCAAATGTCGACCCGGGCAACACCAATGGTACCCTATCTAAAAATCTGGTTCGAAAATCTTGCGCTAGCAAACATGCAAACATTAACACGCTGTTCTCTTTGTCCGTGTCATTACATATTATTTACGTCGGGTTTTTATTTCGTGTTTCACGTTCAACGTAACAATCACTCGACAAAATTATAT